>NC_133131.1:66336597-66514097 GCF_048418815.1 Hemitrygon akajei
GCACTGCATCTGCTGCTCTGTCTTCGTTGGTGTGTTTGGTTGCATCCTGGAGGGATTTGGTCGGGCTCATGGGATGGGACCTGCCTTTGGCGGGGCCGTGCTGACTATTCCTAGTGATGTTGTGCCTCTCCAAATGTTAATAAATCCTTCCTCTCAGGATCTTCTCCATTAACTTACCACCACTGAAGTAAGACTAACTGGTCTATAATTTCCTGGGCTATTTCTTCTCCCTTTCTTGAATAAGGGAACAACATCTGCAATCCTCCAATCCTCCGGAACCTCTCCCGTCCCCATTAATGATGCAAAAATCATTGCCAGAGGATTAGCAATCTCCTCACTCGCCTCCCACAGTAACCTGGGGTACATCTCATCCAGTCCCGGTGACTTATCCAACTTGATGCTTTCCAAAAGTTCCAGCACATCCTCTTCCTTAATATCTACATTCTCAAGCTTTTCAGTCTGCTGCAAGTCATCCCTACAATTGGCAAGATCCCTTTCCGTAGTGAATACTGAAGCAAAGTATTCATTAAGTGCCTCTGCTATTTCCTCCGGTTCCATACACACTTTTCCACTGTCACACTTGATAGGTCCTATTCTCTCATGTCTTATCCTCTTGCTCTTCTCATACTTGTAGAATGCCTTTGGGGTTTTCCTTAATCCTGTCTGCCAAGGCCTTCTCATGGCCCCTTCTGGCCCTCCTAATTTCATTCTTAAGCTCCTTCCTGTTAGCCTTATAATTTTCTAGCTCTCTATCATTACCCAGTTTTTTGAACCTTTCGTAAGCTTTTGTTTTCTACTTGACTGGATTTTCAACAGCTTTTGTACACCACAGTTCCTGTACCCTACCATCCTTTCCCTGTCTCATTGACACATATCTATGCAGAACTCCATGCAAGTATCCCCTGAACATTTGCCACATTTTATCCCTACATTTCCCTGAGTACATCTGTTCCCAGTTTATGCTTCCAAGTTCCTGCCTGATAGCCTTATATTTCCCCTTACTCCAATTAAATGTTTTCCTAACTTGTCTGTTCCTATCCCTCTCCAATGTTATGGTAAAGGAGATGACGGGGTAAGTTTTTATGCAGAGAATGGTGAGTGCGTGGAATGGGCTGCCAGTAATGGTGGTGGAGGCAGATACAACAGGGTTTTTTAAGAGACTCCTGGATAAGTACATGGAGCTTAGAAAAATAAAGGGCTGTGGGTAAGCCTAGGTAATTTCTAAAGTAAGTACATGTTTGGCACAGCATTGTGGGCTGAAGGGCCTGTATTGTGCTGTAGGTTTTCTATGTTAGATGGAGAGTATTTTAACTGGAGATTGGTGACCTGAGGTGTTCCATATTCACCTGTTTTAGGATCCCCACTTGTTGTAATCTTTATAAATGGCTTGGATGAGGAAGTGGAGTGATGGGTTTTGTAAGTTTGCAGATGACACAAAGGTTGGTGGAGTTGTGGATACTTTAGAAGGTTGTTGCATGTTGCAATGGGCATTGATAGGATTGTAGAACTTGCTGAGAACTGGCAGATGAAGTTCAACCTGGAAAAGTGTGAAGTGATTCGCTTTGGAAGTTTGAATTTGAAGGCAGAATACCGTGTTAATAGCAGGATTCTTAGCGGTGTAGAGAAACGGAGGGATCTTGGGGTCCATGTCTTTAGCCCTCAAAGTTGCCTCACAAGTTGATAGGGTTGTTTAGAAGGCATATGGTGTGTTGGCCTTCATTAGTCATTGGTCTGAGTTCAAGAGCAATGAGGTAACATTGCAACTCTGGAAAACCCTGTTTAGACTGCACTTGGAATATTATGTTTAGTTCTGGTCACCTATAGGAAGGATGTGGAAGGTTCAGAGGAGATTTACCAGGATGCTGCCTGGATTAGAGAAATTGTTTTATGAGGATATGCTGGGGAGCTGGAGCTTTTCTGTCTGGAGCAAAGGAGGATGAGAGGTGACTTGATAGAGGTGTACATGATAAGGACTGTACATCAAGTGGATAGTCAGTCTCCGACAGTTTCCCAGGGTGGAAATGATTAATATGAAGGGGCATAAGTTTAAGGTGATTGGAGGAAAGTATAAGGGGGATGTCAGAGGTACATCTTACACAGAGTGGAAACAGTGGGAATTCCCAACCAGGGGTGTTGGTAAAGGCAGATGCATTAAGGCATTTTAAGAAACTCTTAGATAGGCACATGGATGAAAGGAAATTGAAGGGACACGTGGGAAGGATGCAATAGATTGAAGTATATTAAAAGGTCATCCTGGGCCAAAAGGCCTGTACTGTTATGTTCTATGTTAAAATTCTTCTCATGAACCACAACAATCTCGTCATGCAGGTAGTGAAAAAAATTTTTGCTCAATGGGTATTGCTAACTGCAAAAACTTGAAAAATTGCAGATGTAATTCCACTCTGTATGAAGATAGGGAAGCAATAGAGTCCATTATCAAGGGTGTGGTTCCAGGGTACTTGAAGGCACGTGATAAAATAGGCTGAAGTCAGCATGACTTGAGAGGAAACCTTGCCTGACAAACCTATTGGAAGAAATAACAGGAAGGATAGATAAAGAAGAGTCAGTGGATATTGTTTACTTGGATTTTCAGAAGGCCTCTGACACGATTCCACACATGAGGCTGCTAAATAAGATATTGCAGGAAAGATAGAAAATTAGCTGACTGGCAGAGGCAAAGAGTTGGAATAAAGGGAGCCTTTTCTGGTCAACATTGGTGACTAGTGGTGTTCCACAGGAGTCTGTTGTGACTGCTTCTTTTCACATTATTTTTCAATGATTTAGATGGCAGAGTTGATTGCTTCGTGGCTAAGTTTGCAGATGATATAAAGCTAGGTGGAGAGGCAGGTAATGCTGAAGAAGCAGGGAGTCTGCAGAAGGACTTAGATTAGAAGAATTGGCAAAGAAGTGGCAGATGGAATACACCATAGGGAAATGTGTAGTTACTTTGGTAGAAGGAATGAAGGCATAGAATATTTTCTAAACGGGGAGAAAATTCAGAAATCGGAGGGATTTGGGAATTCTCGTGCAGGATTCCGTAAAGGTTAACTTGTAGATGAGTTGGTTGTAAGGAAAGCAAATGTAATGTTAGCATAAATTTCAAGAGGACAGAAAAACCAGGGTGTAATGCTGAGGCTTTATAAGGCTTTGGTCAGACCACACGGAGTATTGTGAGCAGTTCTGGGCTCCTTATCTAAGAAAGGATGTGCTAGGTTTGGAGAGGGTCCAGAGGATGTTTACAAGAGTAATCCTGGAAATGAAAGGGTTAACTTATGAGGAGCATTTGATGGCTCTGGGCCTGTATTTGTTAGAGTTTAGAGTAGTGAGGGGTTCTCATTGGAAGGCATAGATAGAGTGGACATGAAGAGCAGAAGGTGCTTCCAGTCCTGAAGTATGTTCAATCACCAAAAAACTAGGTACACAACGGATTGTTTTACTTGGTAACACCAGGAGACCTCATGGGACAAAAATACCTTGCAAAGATTATACTTCAGATGACACAGGTATATTTCAGACAACAGAGAAGAGGGACCAAATGCAAGTCTATGATAATTCTCAGCAATTAAATTAAATCCTTACACCTCTTACTTTCCTGTTGACTATTCTATTTAACTATTTTCCCCAAATGAAAAACTCAGTGAAGGTAGTTCCCAAAAACTGTTCTGTGATGATCACCATCCAGAGCTTTGATCTCCAGATTTTGTTGATGTGGGTCGAAACCTTACCTGGTTTGTCGTCAAGTGACCATCTAACCTCGGGAAAACCCCAAGTCTACTTACAAGCAGTAGAGATCTGGTGGGAAGAGCTGTTCCAATCCATGATTCACGTCTTTTCTTGTTGCAGCTCCACCTGATCTTTTCAGCATAGAAGTTTAAATGTAAAATTTTTTTAACATAGAGGTTCGGTATAAGCCTTGTGCAAGTTAACTTATTGATTGAGAAACTGTGTAGAACAGGCCCTTCTGGTCCTTGGAGCCACGCTGCCCAGCAATCCTCCGATATGATCCTAGCCTCATCATGAGACAATTTACAGTGACCAAATAAGCCCATCAACTTGATATGTCTTTGGACTGTGGGAGGAAACTGCAGCACCCAGGGGCAGCCCACAGGGTCACAAGGAGAACATATAAACTCCTTACAGGCAGTGGCAGGAATTGAACCTAGGTCTGTACTGTAAAGCGTAGTGCTAAGCACTATGCTACTGTGCCACCCCATATGTTTTCCTATTATTCCCACGCTCTTCCAATTGCCTACACTTGTTTTAAAAGTAAGAGAGTTTGAAGTCGTGACACAGGGTTTCAACCTCAGACATTGATAATTGCTTTCCTCACCCACAGATGCTGCTCATCCTGCTGAGTTCTTCCAGCAGATAGTTTGTTGCTCCATATTCCAGTATCTGTAGTCTCCTTGTTTTTGGGGCCGTGGATGGGACTTTGTTCTATCAGCCAGGCTTAATTATTGTTGGACAATCACCTACAGTATATCTCCATTCCCAACAGGTATCTGTTAACATTATCAATTCCATTGCTTATCATACACTTTCCAAAGATAGCTGTCTTTCTCTTGCAAAGCAAACTTAGCGCATGTCTTCAACTATAGAAACTATGTAGCAAAAGAAGGCCAGCCCCTCATTTCTTTCTCTTGGGATTTCTGATTTCAGTTGCTTGGTCTCCACTGCAGAAGCTGGGAATTTTCTACAGTATATTAAACTCTGCTGAATTTCACACAGGCTTGGGATACCCTCAAGTCATGAAAAAAAATGCTAGATTATTCTCTTCATATATTTTTATATTTGGAATGTATACTCATTTCTGCAGGAGCCAATGAAGTATTATTAGTGATCGGAGGGTTTGGAAGCCAGCAGTCTCCTATTGATGTGGTGGAGAAGTACAATCCAAAGTCTCAAGAGTGGAGTTTCCTGTCGGTGAGTAGTTCTTTCAAATTGTATCCTGCTGCAAATTATATGATGTGGATTTAATCTGAGAGTCTGAGTGGGCTATAGAAGAAAATCATCTGACAGTATTTGAAAACACAGTACAGGACATTCAGCCTATAATCTTAGTACAGGGTCAGAATGGTACTGCAGCAGTTAGTGTAATCCTATCAAAGCGCCAGAGACCCATGTTCAATTCCCGCCACTGTAAGGAGTTTGTACGTTCACCCCGTGACTACATGGTTTCTCAGGGTACTCCGTTTTCCTCCCACGTCCCAAACTTCTACGGGTTAGTCGGTTAATTGGGTGTAATTAGGCAGCATGGGCTCATTGGGCCAGAAGGGCTTATTACCATGCTATAATATCTCTAAATAAATAACATTAAAAATCTAGCCCTTCCTTACTACATAGCCTCCAGTTTTCAATCATTCATGTGCCTATCCTGGGTGGCGGGTTAAGGCACTCCTCCCCTCCGCTAGCCTGCAGGTCATCCTTGGGCAATGTGTAGCACCTGCTTATCTCCCCCGATCAGATGGTGGATGGTCGTATGAGCAGCTGGTGAATAGCCAGGCAGACGCCTCTGAAGAGTATTGATAATGGCTTGGTCACCCGCCTTGTAAAGACACTGCCCAGAAGAAGGCAATGGCAAACCACTTCTGTAGAAAAATTTGCCAAGAACAATTATGGTTGTGGAAAGACCACGATCGCCCATGTCACAGGACACGGCACATAATGAATGAATGAAATGTGCCTGTTTGAGTTTCTTAAATGTCCGTCATGTATCTGCCAGTACCAGCACTCGCGGCAGAGCATTTCATGCATTCATCACTTACTGTATAAAAAAGCTTAACCTCTGACATCCCCCCATATTTTCCTCCAGTCACTATGAAATTCTTATTAGTCATTTCTGCCCTGGGAAAAACTCTCGGACAATCCACTTGATCTGTGTCTCTTATCTTGTATCAAGTGACATCTCATTCTCTTTCGCTCCAGAGAGAAAAGCCCTAGCTTGTTTAACCTATCGTCGTAAGACATGAGCTTCTCAGTAAATGTTTATGGGACTTGTAATAGAATATAAGAACTGGTATCCAGAAACTTGGATCATTGCTCAAAAGATCCAGAGTCATGTCATGCTCTGAAATTTAAAGAAGATCTTGGTAACAGGAACAATAAGTGGGAAAGTACTGGATGGCTGTTAAAACCCACCAGTTCTTTATGGAACAACATACACTATCCTCACCCTTTTAGGCTTTAACGTGTCTTTAAACCAAGCCACCTTGCCTCAGTTCAGAAGCAATTAGGCATGGACAAAAAATGCCAGATTTTCAAGTGATGTCCACAAGAAAATATATTTTAATACATAATAAAAAACAACTGGCTAATATCCTCTAAGGAAGAGAATTTGCAGTTTTGAGCTGGTGCAGATTGTGTGCCATTCCAGTAGAAGACCAGTGTGATTAGCTCTTCAATCCATATTACTGCCCCGTTCTCAGCCAACAAGCTTAATCTGTACTTTATTGTTCACAACCCCCCTCCTCATAAACAAGAGAAATTCTGCAGATGCTGGAGATCAAGCAATGCACACAGAATGCTGGAGGAGTTCAGCTTGCCAGGCAGCCCGATGAAGGGTCTCGGCCTTAAATGTTGACTGTTTACTCTTTTCCATAGATGCTGCCTGGCCTGCCGAGTTCCTCCAGCATTTTGTGAGTGTTCCCTGCTTCTTTATTGTTCACTGAGATTTTGAGGAGCTGAAATTTAAGTTGGTTATTTTATGTGTCCATGCAAGTTCTTCACATTCAAGAGTAATGGTGCAGCAAATCTGAAACAAGCATGGAAATGCAGGGAGAATACAACAGTTCAGTCCAGATTTGGGCAGAGAATGGCCATTCAGACTTTTCACTGGAGACAACAGACGCAAGAAGGAAGGTTCCAACAGTTCCATTCACTGAGGCGTCCCATTTCAGTATTTTGTTCAAGCTTCACATCATCTACTTGTTTTCCCACAGAGCATCACCAGGAAACGCAGATACGTGGCCACGGTGTCGTTGAATGATCGGATATATGTGATTGGTGGATATGATGGTCGATCTCGACTTAGCTCAGTAGAATGTCTGGACTACACATCTGATGAGGATGGAGTCTGGTACTCAGTTGCCCCAATGAATGTGCGCCGAGGCCTAGCAGGAGCCACAACACTCGGAGGTGAGGTTCGCTGTTGTCCTGGGATTTGTGATAAGTTGGCAGCAACAAAATCTTCAGCAGTTAAAGGGACCTACAGAACATGTACACAAAGTTTCTGAGAGAAGGTTCTGAGTTGGTCTATGGGACATTGGCTGCAATTAAATTTCACTGTCTAATGTTTGATTAAGCAGGCTGGGAAGAGAAGAATTTGATCTTGGTTGTGTTGTGTATGGGGTGCTCATCCATTCTGACTGAGCCTGACATTAGAGCACGTTTTCATAGTATCCACAGTGTGGGGACATTGTGCTCGAGGCTATTCTAGTACAGCTTCAGTGAACTACAGAATCTGTTTAGGATTCTTTCCCTGTTCTTATGGAGAGGAAAAAATAAAATCATTCCTGTAAGTGAGCCTGGTTATGTGTAAATCAGATGATGAGCAGTCGGATAATTGAGTTGCTCCCTGTCCTGCTCAAGCTGTTACAGGATCTGATTGAGGAGGTACCAACAACCTTCACAAATTAGTTGTTTTGTTATCTGACCTCAGCTGTTCATCAATCTTCTTTGGTGTCAGTGATGTCCAATGAACTTTATTAATGTCAGACTGGAGAAACTCAGTGGGTTGAGCAGCATCCGTGGGCTGGGGGATGAAGGAATTGTCGGTGTTGAGGTTGAAACCTTTCCTTCTCATTCACTTTGGAGTTTTCCTCCTTTGCTGATGCAGGCTTTCGATCCAAAACGTCAACAGCTGCTGAGTTCCTCCAGCATGTTGTTAATTCTCATATTCCAGTATCTGCTGTCTGTTGTGTCTCCTTCTTAACATCAGGCCCAGTGCATAAAAAAAAATGTTCAGCAAAATCCTTCAAATATTGAAGTCCAAAGGTTGCCTGGTTCGACCCAGCCTCAGTACGTGTACCAGTGCTCCCCTCCTGCATTGTTAACTGTGGACTGCCTGATCTTTCTCTGTTTTCAGATATGATCTATGTAGCAGGTGGCTTTGATGGGAGCAGACGACACACTAGTATGGAGAGGTACGACCCAAACATTGATCAGTGGAGCATGCTGGGGGACATGCAGACGGCAAGAGAAGGGGCTGGTCTTGTTGTGGCGAATGGAATCATCTACTGTCTTGGTAGGTAGCTGCAGTGGGCTCTGTTTTCATTGGGTGTGGATTAATTACATTGTGGTACATAGTAAAAGATAGTGAATTAAAGTGTTCTAATCAGCCATGTGTGATTGTCAAGGCTGAATCTTGCCAACTAACTCATTATTTGATGTCCTTAACCCAGTGTGCTGTGTAGGGGCTTCAGAGTATGGACGTTAGATTCCTCCACCGTGTTAGATGGAGCAGACTATGAAAGCCAGCTAATGTTCACCTACTTCTGCCCAAGATGACTCCAACTCCAGAGGGCAGATCTGTTCCATGGTGGCCCTGTGCTCGAGTGAGCATGTGGAATAGTAATTTATTAAATGTGAAGTCTGGTAGGGTGGAAACTGAGAAAATTTAATGGTTGAAGGAAAGGAGTGAGAGCAGGGTTTATAGTCTGGTTGGAAAAAAGTGGATCTCAATACTCAATTATTTTAAAATAGTCTGTAGGATTAAGTTCTGAATTGGGACAAGGTGAATTTTAACAGGATTAGACAGAAGTTGCAAAGGTCGATTTGGGCTATGTTGTTTGCAGCACAGAGATCCTGCACAAGTGTGAGTTTTTAAAAGTGATAGCACAAGAGTTCTGGATCTACATGTTGTGTCAAAGTCGAAGGAGAAACAGTTGAGAGTTGGGAACCCTGGGTGCCAGGGTATATTGTAACCATGTTCAGGAAGGAGGAGGAGGCTTGGGTCAGCTACAAGCAGCTTGCATCAAGTGAGTTATTGGAGATACAGAGGGGATGCTGGAGTATGCTCAAGGAGGGCAAAGTGGAGCATAAGATGGCTTTCATAGAGAAAATTAAGGAGCATGCTAAGGAATATTTTAAGTAAAATAAGGGAAAAAGAGTGAACCCACCTAGTTTCCTTGGCTGCGTGAGTCTAGGGAATAAACACCCCAGTCCCGCCAAAGCGGTGAGATTGGGACGGTCCTCCCACGCCAAACCCCGGTTTGTATGGATGCTGTGTAATTTACAACCCTGTTACAACTCAGTGCCAAGAAATAACAGAGAGCACACTGCATACGATTAAAGGAATTATATTTATGAATCGTAACTTAACTAAAGGGTTAGTAAAGAAAAGAAAGAAAAAAACAAAGAGGGCCCATTATAATTAAACAGTCAAATGTGGACAAGTTGGAGCTTAACTCTTCCAAAAGTCACATTCACTGATCCTCAGTCGACTGCGGCACCTTGCTCCATTGAATCACGGTCCCCCACCGGGTCTAATCCTATGAGTGGTTCTCTCCAACGTCTTCCCACTTCATCTCCTGCCGAACAGAGGACCCCAGCTCACACCGGTGTTAGGCACGCAACAGAAAAACCGGCTTCCCTGGTCGGATGGCTCATGTTCCAAAGCACCCGTTATCTCTAACCATATGCTTCTACAGAAAGACCATTACGTTAGCAGCAAACCTTTCCCAGGGTGGTACGAGAGTCACCAGGGAGAGAACTTGCTGGAAAGCAATCTGATGGATAAGATATATTTAGAAAGGTAAGGATTGATTAGGGGTACCCAGTATTGTTTCGTGCATGGAAGATCTTGTCTTTTAAATTTGAGTTTTTTGACAAAGTGACAAAGAAGATTGATGAGGGGAGGGCAGTAGCCATAGTATAGATTTCACTAATGCTCCTGGTAAGGTTCCATTCAGAAGGGTTAGATCAATGGTACCCAAGAGTGAGCTAGCAAACTGGATACAAAATTGGCTGGATGGGAGGAAAATAAGGTGAAAGGGTGGTTCTCAAGCTGGAGTTATGTGACTAGTGATGTGTCTGAGGGGACGGTGTCATCTTTATTAACAAGAATATATGAGGAATCGTTTTAAGTTTGCAGTTTCCACTAAACTAGCTGCTGTTGTAGACAGTGAAGAGGAGTGGGAAGAATTGCAACAGGCTGGTGAATGGCAAATGGAATGTAATTTAAATGTGTGCAAAGTACTATATTTTGGAAGGACAAGTCAAGGTAGAATTTTTCTAGTGAACAAAGGGTCGCTGGATATGGTGGTGGAACAGAGGGATCTCAGAGTACAGGTGTACAGTTCCTTTAAAATGTGGTCATAGGTAGGGCAGTGAAGAAGGGTTTTTGGCATGCTGGCCTTCATCAGCTGAGGTTATATTGTGATTGCACAAGACATTGGTGAGGCCAGATGTTGTGTTTAGTTTTGGTCACCCAGTTATTGGAAGGGTGTGGTTAAAATGGAAAGAGTGCAAAGCAGTTTTACAGGAATATTGCCAGGACTCAAAGGACTTGAGTTATAGGATGGGGTGAGGCAGTTCAGGCCTCTACACCTTGCAGTGTAGAAAACTGATTGGGTGACCTCATAGAGGTATATAAAATCATAAGGAATAAAGTAGGGGAGTAGTCCTTTTCCCAGGGCTGGGGAATTGAAAACTAGAGGACATAGTTTTAAGGTTAGAGGTGTGCACGGACAAGTTTGAGCTAAAGGGCCTTTTTCTATGCTCTACAACTCTATTAAAAGAGAAAGGAAATACAGATATGGCGAGGTAAGACAGGTAAATTGGAAAAATGGTGACCTAATGACATGCTAGAGTGTGGGAGAGGTTGCAAGTCTGTCTACGTTGTGACGGGGAGGGGTGGAAGTGGTGAAAGTGAGGCAAAGATTGAGTGAGGCCGGCACTTATCCTGAGGGACAGGCCAGTAAGCATGTGAAACGCAGCAAATGTGAAATGAGGAAGAGGGTTTTGGGGCCAGTGGTAAGTGAAGGGGGAGGAAATGGTTGTTGAACCATCGCACCTGTCTGCTCACCTACTCAGCAAATGAAGTTGCAGAGCCATTGTTGAGATTTCAACTCATTCAAGCTACTTGTGTATTTCTTAGCACAAGCAAGAGAAAATTTGCAGTTGCTGGAAATCCGAGCAACACACACAAAATGCTGGAGGAACTCAGAAGGCCAGTCAGCATCTATGAAAAAAAGTACTGTCAATGTTTTGGGCCGAAACCCTTCGGCAGGACTGGAGAAAAAAAGATGAGTAGTAGATTTGAAAGGTGGGGGAGGGGAGACAGAAACATCAGGTGATAGGGGAAAGCAAAGAGCTGGGAAATTGATTGGTGAAAGAGACAGGTCATCATGGAAGAAAGAAAAAGGGGGGAGGAGCATTAGAGGGGAGGGATGGGCAGACAACATGAAAGAGGGTCAAGGGGATGGGAAATGGTGAAGAGGGGGCATTATTCGATGTTTGAGAAATCAGTGTTCATGCCATCAGGTTGGAGACTACCCAAGCAGAATATAAAGTGTTCCTTCCTCCAAACTAAGTGTGGCCTCATCAGACAGTGGTGAGGCCATGGATGGACATATCGGAACGGGAATGGGAAGTGGAATTAAAATGGGTGGCCACTGGGAGGTCCCACTTATTCTGGCAAGCGGAGCGTGGATGCTTGGCGAAGCAATCTCCCAATCTACGTCGGTCTCACCAATATACAAGGGGCCACACCAGGAGCATCAAACACAGTAGATGACCCCAACAGACTCACGGGTGAAGTGTCGCCTCACCTGGAAGGACTGTTTGGGGTCCTGAATGGTAGTGAGGGAGGTGGTGTAGGGGCAGGCATAGCACTTATTCCACTTGCAAAGATAAGTGCCAGGAGGGAGATCAGTGGGGAGGGATGAATGGACAAGGAAGTCGCCTAGGGAGCCCCGACAGAAAGCAGAAAGTGGTGGTGGGGGGGTGGGGGAATGTGGAGTTGGCAGAAGTTTCGGAGAATTATGTGCTGGATGTGGAGGCTGTTCGGGTGGTAGGTGAGGACAAAAGGAACTCTATCCTTGGTAAAGTGGCGGGTGGATGGGGTAAGAGCAAGAACTAATTCAGGTCTTCTTAGTTCATCCTTCTGGGGATCCTGGTATCTCTTTATTGGTGCATCTGATCATTGCCATTTTCACACTAATTTTCACACCATTTTCTGAACAATTTGATTGCTTCCTATTTGAAGTAATCATCAGTAAATGCCATGTGTTATTCCTCTGTCTTAAATCCAAATGTAGCCTCAGAGTTAGAATCTAACCTCAGTCTACAGTGTCTGTGATCCATTTTCAATCCTTTTTATACTTTTATCCTAGTTTTTGATAAAAATGATGAACTCTTGAGTTCCAATTAAAGACCTTCAACTACGCACCTTTCAGTGTCCCAATGGTGGTTTTACATATGATGAAGTGTTTGACGTTTTGTCACTGTGGAAACACAGGAACACTGCAGTCATTTTGTGCACTTGGGGCCTTTCATCAGTATTCAGATATAGATCAGATATTCTTTTAGCTATTGACTAAGAAATAACTATTTGCTAAGATGTTGTGAGGACTTTACTGCCCTTTGCGATCATCATTGGATCTTTCTTCTCTCCTGACTGGGCACATGGAGCATTGGTTTAATATAATTTTTTATAATGCAGCATTGAGAATCACTGGTCTGGATTTGATACTCAATCCTCTGGAGTGGGATTTGAACCTGCAGTACTCAGTCTGAAAGGAGAGCCCCCACTAACAAATTATGTGAATAGCCCTAGCATCAAATCCTGTTTTTCCACCATCACCCCTCATCTCTTCCAACAAATGAATTTTTCTGTCACTCATTCACTGCTTGCTCATTCCTAGCCTTAACCCTGAATCTTTGCAGCTTAAGGCTTTGGTGGATCTTAATTAAAAGTGTACGTGGAAGAGCAAAAAGATGTGAGGTGTATTTAACTTTACTACCAAGCAGCACTTACTCACTCATTGCTGCTGACTTTTGGTGTCATCAGGGCCGCTTGACTGTAGACTTTGCCATTCAACACAATTACCACTTTGGTTAAGAAGCTCAGCTAGGCCAGCCACTCAAAAATTGCAGCTGCAGGAGCAGAGCAGATTGGGAAATCTATGCAAGTGATCTGTCTGACCTTGTCAGCTTTTTCACTGTTCGTGCAGGCAGGTCAGAATACGTACTGCTTTCTTGATTTTCCAGTAACACATGACACTTTTGGTTTCAGTTGCAGCTAAGTTAACCACACTAAGCAATCATTCTCTCCACCAGGGCACTCCAGCTGCATTGAGTACTATCTACAAAATGCACTCCAGTTCCTTTGCAGGACTGCTTTACCTAAGCTGTTACCTCTATGAGCAAGGATAAAAGCAGAAGGTCTATAGTATTGGAGCACTCCCCAGCAGGTCACCATTCCGACGGGGTGACATACTGTAGTTCTTTCTAAGTCAAGAGTTTGAAATCTTCTGCCTCTTAGGGAGCTTGCTATCACCTTCTTGGGCAATTAGGGGTGGACTTTGCCAGTAATGCCCTCAATTTGTAGAAACAAAATGCACTCTACAAAAGGCTCTCTACATTCAACTTGAATTGTGAATTCACAAGAAGCTGTGACAAGGTTGTCAGACGGCATCTCTCCTTAAACCTTGATTCCAGTTATATTATTCTGCTTTTAGTTTTCTCACACCTGGATTTATGCATGCCTGTAAAATGGCTAGGTTCATGTTTCATTTAAATGCTAATTTTACGGCTGTTTTTCCTCCATTCCATTAACTGCTGTAGTTCCAAATGATTTTGTAATTTCTTGGAAATATGGTCAATATATCAAGCCTGAAATTACTTGTTGGTTTTGTTCTAGGAGGATATGATGGGATTAACATCCTGAGCTCTGTGGAGAGATATGACCCACACACTGGACACTGGACACATGTCACACCAATGGCTACCAAGCGCTCAGGTTGGTCAGAATGTGCAGGTGAACTGAATTCTTAAACGTTCCTTCTTGAGGACCTCTTCACAAGAATTTTACATCTTGTTATTATCCTCAGTGACAGTAAATATTCAGTGATTGGTTACAAAGATATGGGCCTTGGATCTGGTCAGCACTTAAAACAATGCATTAAACATTTGCTGTGCAGAATTAGAAATTCATTGGGGCTCAAGAGGACACATGCTACTGAACCACGTAGTGGCCAAGTGTTTAAAGCTTTGGGCTGGCGATCTGAAGGTCGTTAGTTTGAGCCTCAGCCGAGGCAGCGTGGTTGTCCTTGAGCAAGGCACTGAACCACACACTGCTCCTGCATGTTTATAGCCCAGTGGCAGCGGTTGGTGCAGTATGGACAAGACAAGACAGCCATCATTACGCGAAACAAAACTTCTCCCTTGCATTCACCAGGTCAGGAACATCAGAGCTAGCACGAATTTGGGGAAAGAGAATGAGGTGGGTGTAAAATGTAAAGGCCTGGGGAGTAGAGGGAAGGACTTTCTGGTTAAGGGATGGAAGTAAGAGATCATGGAGGTGAAGGTGGTTTGTTTCATGAGTTGGGATGCATGGTATTGGATGCTGGAAGACAGTGGAATGGCGAACTTTCAAGTGGCAGGATGGAGCCCCTGGAGGTGGTAGTTGGTGTGGATCAGGCAAGACCAGAGGTCAGTGGTTGAACAAGGGGTTGGATGCAGCAGCACAATGGGAAATGAGGCTCATGGAGTGAATCAGAATCAGGTTTAGAATTACTGGCATATGTCATTAAATTTGTTGTTTCATGGCAGCACTACTGTGCAATACGTAGAAAACTATAAGTTACCATAAGAAATGTATATAAAAAAATTAAACAAGTAGTGCAACATGAGAGCAAAAAAAAGCAAGGTAGTGTTCATGGTTGGGTCAGTGTCCATTCAGATCTGATGGTAGAGGGGAAGAAGCAGTTCCTAAAAAGTTGAGTGTGTGTCTTCAGCCTCCTGTACCTCCTCCTTGATGGTGGCAATGAGAAGAGGGCGTGTCCTGGGTGATAATGATGGATGCTGCTTTTTAAAGGTGTCCTGGATGCTGGGGAGAGTCGTGCCCATAATGGAACTGGCTGAGTATGCAATCCTCCGGTACAGTGACCCCTCCGTACCAGGCGATGATGTAACCAGTTAGAATACTCTCCAGAGTCCCTCCGAAGAAAATCTCAAGCTCCAAATGAAATATAACCGCTGATATGTGTTATTTGTAATTGCATCAGTATGTTGGGCCCAGGATAGATCTTCAGGGCTGTTAACACCCAAGAGCTTGAAACTGCTCATTTTTTCCACTGCTGATCCCTCGATGAGGACCAGAATTTTTTATTCCCTTGACTTCTCTTCCTGAAGTCCACAATCAATTCTTTGGTCTTACTAACGTTAAGTGCAAGGTTGTTGTGACCAAGCTGATCTATCTCACTCCTGTACATCTCCTTATCACTATCTGAGATTCTGCCTACATCATTTTTGTCATCGTCAAATTTATAGATGGTGTTTAAGCTGTGCCTAGTCATTACATCCATGACTGTATCATGGGAGTAGAGAGAGCAAAGCAGAGAGGTAAGCATTGAGCAGCACCATTGATTTGCACTGACTGTGGTCTCCGATAAGGAAGTCAAGACTCAGTTAAATAAATAATTCAGTCATTGACTGGGCAGTTTCTAGTGGCAGACGGCTCAGATATACTGTATCCCTTTAAGTTGTGTTGAAGGAGGCTTCACAAGTCTATTTATGTAAAAGGCATGCTTGACTGAAAAGCATTAGAAGTGTATCCCACCATGAATTACTGGAACACACTTCACACGCCTGGCTTAACTATACTTCATCACATCAGACACAGAGGGGTTCTTTCCTTCTCCTTCGTGGAGTTAGAGGTTGTGGGCTGGGAGTTGTCAGAGTGAGTAACCACAGTACTCTTTTGTAGACTGCATACGCAATAACCGCAGTACTCCTGTAGTGCAGAGACGTAATGCTTAGAGAGTTGAATGGTTGCCAATCTTTGGCCGTATTGGTTGTGAAGTTATTTAGCATAAAATTATGGAAAAGCTCAGCATCTACCGAGAGAGAAAAACAGAGTTAATATTTCAGTCAATGGACTTTTCATCAGAACTGAAAGTAGCAATCTAAGGTGCAGAGGAAGAGACAAAAGGATATGGCAACAGAAAGGAAGATCTTTAGTTGGGAGCAGACCAAGAGATATTAAATGACTAAAGGGCAAGGCTGAGGTGAAAGAAATGCCTCTCCTGGTTCTGGAAGTGTGGAGAAGGGTTCACAGCTGAAATGGAAGCCGTTGAAGTCCTGTTAACTCTGTTTGAGGAAGAATTTGTATGGAAGATTGTATCATTAGAACAGGAGGAATGGTAACGAGAAACTAGGAATGAATGAAGTCTTAACAAACCAAGGTGAGAGAAGATTGGACCAGGATCCATCAGATAGTGATAGGGGATCTGATGTGTAATTCAATATCTCAGATCACAGACGATGAAGGATCAGGATTTTGCTGACCATAGGGAAGGCCAGTGATAAATCTTGCAGAAATTTTCTCCAAGAAATAAAATACATTGAACTTATCTATGGACATGTCTTTCAAGACAGTGCTCTAGTCTAACTGCCCTTCGTTTCTGAACTCTGACATGTATTCTGAAGTTCAAACTGAACCAAAAGCCAGTGTGTTTGATTGTATATTGCCTCTTCTGTCCACTCATTAATAGGAGCTGGGGTGGCTCTGCTGAATGACCATATTTACGTGGTTGGTGGCTTTGACGGAACAGCCCATCTTGCATCGGTTGAAGCATATAACATTCGCACAGACTCGTGGGTGATGATAACTAACATGACAACACCTCGATGCTACGTGGGAGCAGCAGTACTTCGTGGGAGATTATATGCAATTGCTGGGTATGTCAATATCCAAACAAGATGGGGCAATTTTTATGTTGTTGGCTTTTTGATAAACCAATTACCTGCTCGTGGTCTGTATCTTGCAGTAGTTGAAGAAATATGTATTAAATAAGTTACAATGAGCTCTTTAATTGAGTTATTCTCACTGGTGCTCCTCAACAATATAAGATCTTGGTGAGACCATGCTTTGATTTTTGTGTGTATTTCTGTGAGCTTGGCGGTGCAGGCTCGAAGTGCCAAATGGTCTACTTCTGCACCTATTGTCTATTGTCTATTGATAAAGGAAGGATATAATTAAACTGGAAACGGTGTACTAAAGATTCACGAGGACTTTGCCAGGACTGGAAGGCTTCACCTATCACCTGCATGCTTGTACTCCTTCCCTTCTCCACCTTCTTATTCTAGCCTTTTCGTCCTCCTTTTACAGTCCTGATGAAGGGTCTCGGCTCTCTAAAGATGCTGCCTGACCTACTGAGTTCTTCCGGCATTTTGTGTATGCTTTCTGGATTTCCAGTATCTGTGTCTTTCATAGAGAGCATGGTGCTATATGGAACAGGCTGCCGAAGGAAATGGTAGAGATGGGTACAATTACAATGTTCAAAAAGCATTTGGACAGGACAGGTACGTGGATAGGAAAGATTCAGAGGGATGTGGACTAAATACGGGAAATAGGACTAACTGAAGTAGATAACTTGGCCAACATGGAGACTTGAGCCAAAAGACCTTGCTGTTTAACTATATGGTTTTGTATTTTTCCTCGAAGGTGGCAGTGTGATACTTCCTCATAGCTGTAATGACCTAGGCTTCATCCTGACTAGCTGCTTTTCACGTTTTTCTTGTGGGTTTCTGTGCACTGAATTATTTCCACATTCCAAAGGCATGCAGGTTGGTAGAACGACTGACCTGTAGCTTGGCCCAGTGAAGGTGGGTGCTAGGAGAATGACAGTGGAGTTAATGGGCTCATGAAAGAGAAGATGTGTGGAATAGGACTCAATGAATTATCACGAGGATATGTAAAAACATAGCTGGTGAATGATCCCAAGTTTGAATCTGGCTGGCTCTTTGCATGCTTCCATCCGTGCAAGCTAGCAACTCGGCCTCGTAACAAAATCAAATGCTAAAGAAACAGCGAAGTGCCACCTGATGCACCATAAAGCACAAAAAGGAACGGCAATCCAAAAATATAGCCTTCGTCATATCACAGTTTTCTTTCCATAAGACAAAGGAGCAGGATTATCCTGTTTAAAGGTCCACTCTGCTGTTCCATCATAGCTAATCCATTTTCCTTTCAACCCCATCTTCCAGCCTTCTCCTTTCACGCCCTGATTAATCCAGAACCTATCAACCTCCATCGTAAATACACCCGCTGACCTGGCCTCTACAGGCACCTGTAGCAATGAATTCCACAGATTCATCGCCCTTGGGCTAAATAAATTCCTTATCATCACCATTCTAAATGGACATCTCTTTATTCATCGCTCTCTGGTCCTTGAATCCCCCACCACTGGAAGCATCCTTTCCACATCCACTCGATCTAGGCATTCGATATATTTCAATGAGATCTCCCCTTGGACTTCAAAATTCCAGCAAGTGAATATTTGGAGCCATCAATTGCTCCTCTTACAATAAGACTTTCATTCTCAGACATGAGAAAATCTGCAGATACTGGAAATCCAAAGGAACATGCACAAAATGCTGGAGGAACTCAGCAGGCCAAGCAACATCTATGGAAAGCAGTGAACAGTTGATGTTTCGGTCGGAGACCTGATGAAGGGTCTCGGAGGGACCGAAACATTGACTCTTTACTCTTTTCCATAGATGCTGCCCGGCCTGCTGAGCTCTACTAAATCTCGAAATCATTCTCATGAACCTCCTCTGAACCTTCTCTAATGTCAGCACATCCTTTCTTAAATAAGTGGTACAAAACTGCTCACAGTACGCCAAGCGAGGCCTCACCCTCAACATTACAACTACTTTCACGTATTCTACTTGAAGTGAATGCTAACATTGTATTTGTCATCCTCATCACTGACTCAACCTGCAAGTTAACCTTTAACGAATTCAGCACAAAGACTCGCAAGTTCCCTTACACCTCAGATTTTTTAAATTTTCTCTCTGTTTAGAAAATAGTCATTGGGTCTTTCCTTCTACTAAAGTTCATGAACATACACTTCCCGACACTGTATTCCATCTGTCACTTCCTTGTCCCTTCTCCTAATCTGTCGGTCCTTCTGTAGCCTCTCTACTTCCTCAATACCACCTGCTCCTCCACCTTTCTTCTTATTTTCTGCAAACTTGCCAGAAAGTCATCAATTCTGTCATCCAAATTATTAACATACAATGTAAAAACCCCTGCTCCCTTTATTACCACTGTAGTTTCACGTAAACAGCACTAGCAAACCAGCCCGCTAGGATATTGGTCTCCTCAGCTTCAGCTGTAACCTGTCCCTTTCTGTCTCTGTCACCTTCTCCAGAAAAGATCCCAAATATCCAGAAATGTGAAACCCTGCCCTCGGCACAGTTTCTTAGCCACATATTCATCTGCCAAATCATCCTATTCTTGTCCTCAGTGGCATGTGGCACAGGCAGCAGGATCAGGGAGAGATGGATATCCTGCCTTTCAGCTTTCTACTTTACTCCCTAAATGCTCTCTTCTGGGCCTTCTTACTTTTCTTACCTGTGTTATTGGTGCCAATATGTACCAAGACCTGGGGCTACTCACCCTCCCCCTTTAGGGTCTGATCCAAGACATGGCTGACCCTGACACTGTCACTGAGAGGCAACATGCCATCCGGGAGTCTCTACCACGTCCACAGGATGTCCTGTCAGCTCCTCCGACTATGGGATCCCCTATCACTACTGCAGTCCTCTTCTCCCCACTTCCCTTCTGAGCCACAGCGCCAGTCAGCCTGAGACCTGTTCACTGTTCACCCCCCACCCCCACACCAACAGCAGCTCTTCCCCTGGATGGTATATTGAGAGAAACAGCCACAATCGTATACTTTACTGGCTGCCCATTTACCTTAGAGGTGACTGCCTCACAGTGACTCCTATCTGTCACCTCCTCAGTTTCTTGTATGAGCTGCAGCTCCAGTTCCTTAACATGTTCTCTGAGGAACTGTAGCTTGGAGTACCTGGTGCAGATGTGTTTATCCCGGAGGTTAGAGGTCACCCAGAGTTCCCACATCTCACAAAAAGAACACAGCACAGAACCTGAGACGTTCTCACTGATCTAACTGTGCACTAACAGAAGACAAAACTCCCCAAGTCTGTTCTCACCGAGTCTAACTGTGGTACACTCACACAATGGCCGCTCTGCTTATCCGTGCTTTATTTTTATTTGCCCTTGTTAATGAATCATGACTGTGCCACCATTAAAAGCTGAAATCCGAAGAAAGCTCGTTTAAATCTCTCTCTCCTGGACTTTTGTGAGGCCTCCTCTGCCGATTTGACTGTGACTATGCCACCAAAAAAAAATGATAGGGCGTGGGAAGTGACAAATCTAAACCCACGAGTAAATAAATTTTCTTACACCCCTTGTGCTTCCCCTGTTCTTTTGCCTTACTTGTGAGCAATCAAGTTCAAAGATCTCAGGTCTTACCATTTCCTGTCTCTGCAATCTTCTCAGCACAGTGTGCAAAGTAACAGATGAAAGGTGGGCAGTGAAAAGCCATGAAGGTTTCAAACTTGTTCCTTTAATCAGATTCTCAGCAACTCATGTACCTTGTCTTTTTATTTTTATTCATCTCATGAGATCAGTGAACCACATTTGAATTGCTGCAATTCGTACAATGCAGTTGGGAAGGAAGATCCATGGTTTAGATCAGGCATGGGCAAACTACGGCCCGGGGGCCATATGCGGCCCGTTAAGCTTTTTAATCCGGCCCGCAGAACTTGATGAAATTATCTTAATAAACCTTGTTAACGTTTTTTCCCCGCAATTCTGGCATTTTCCCAATAGATGACGCACTCTATATACATTGACCTTTGTTGAGGTGCAGCGTATTATTCCACATTTGCGCTTTACTCTTTGACCTCTCACCCCTTCTGTAAAGATGAGTGGAGCTAAGAAAAGTGGATAGAGAATGTCGGGTGTTTAATAAGGAGTGGACAACTAAATATCTTTTTACCGAACACCGATCAACTGCTGTATGCCTGATATGCCAAGAGACTGTGGCGGTTTTTAAAGAATATAATATCAGCCGTCACTTTGCCACAAAACATGCCAACTATGCTAGCAACCAGTCAACGAAAGAACGGGAAGCTAATGCTCAGAGGTTGGCAGCTAATTTACAGGCTCAACAAAATTTTTTTCACCGTCAAACTGCCATTCATGAGTCAAGTACCAAGGCGAGTTTTATGCTGTCATTCAAATTAGCAAAGGCCAGCAAGCCTCTGTCTGAAGGCGAGTTTTTAAAAGAATGTATGGTGGAGACAGCAGGTGTATTGTGTCCGGAGAGCAAAGACAAATTTGAAAAAATCAGTTTATCACGCAGGACAGTGACTCGCCGTGTGGAACTGATAGATGAAGATATAACCAGCGACTTAAATAAAAAGGCAGAGTCGTTCACGTTATATTCATTAGCACTGGATGAAAGCAACGATGTAAAAGACACTGCTCAGCTCCTCATTTTTATCCGAGGAATTAACAATACTTTTGAAATAACGGAGGAGTTTTTGACAATGGAGTCTCTGAAAGGAAAAACATGGGGAGAGGACTTGTATGACCGGGTGTCTGCTGTCATCGAAAATATGAAGCTCCCTTGGAGTAAACTTATCAACGTCACCACAGATGGATCTCCTAATTTGACAGGGAAAAACGTCGGCCTGCTGAGGAGAATACAGAATAAAGTGAAAGATGAAAATCCTGACCAGGATGTTATTTTCCTTCACTGCATCATCCACCAGGAATCTCTATGTAAATCGGTATTACAGCTGAATCATGTTGTGAATCCTGTCGTAAAACTTGTCAACTTTATACGTGCAAGGGGACTTCAGCACCGTCAGTTCATCACGTTCCTGGAGGAAACTGATGCGGATCACCAGGACCTACTTTATCACTCCCGTGTCCGCTGGTTAAGTTTGGGCAAAGTGTTTCAACGAGTATGGGAGCTCAAAGAGGAGATTGGTGCATTTTTGGAGTTACTGAGGAAGGCCGGCGAATTTCCTGAGCTGAGCAACAAGAGCTGGCTTTGTGACTTTGCGTTTGCTGTGGATATATTTTCACACATGAATGAACTGAACGTGAAGCTACAGGGGAAGGATCAGTTTGTGCATGACATGTACACAAATGTGAAAGCCTTTAAATCCAAGCTGGCTTTTTTCTCCAGGCAAATTTTGAATAAGTTATTCACTCATTTTCCCACACTAGCCACGCTGGGAGAGGCCGGCGCAAATGTGAAAAAATACAGCGAGTCACTGGATGCGCTGCACAGAGAATTCTGCCGTCGCTTTTCTGATTTTGAAAAAATTGACAAGTCACTTCAGTTGGTGGCCTGTCCCCTGTCACAAGATCCTGAAACAGCACCAGAGGAGCTACAGCTGGAACTGATCGACCTTCAGTCTGACCCCGTCTTAAAAGAGAAGTTCAACTCTCTTAAACTGAATGACTTTTATGTTTCACTTGGTAAAGAGGTGTTTCCAAACCTCCGGAGGACGGCACAGAAGATGCTGGCATTGTTCGGCTCGACCTATTTGTGTGAACAGGCGTTCAGCATCATGAACATCAACAAAGCCAGCCACAGATCCAAGTTAACTGACCAACACCTCAGATCCATCCTGAGAATCGCCACAACAAAACTAAATCCAGACTTTGATGCGCTGGCTAAAAAGGGAGACCAACAACACTGTTCCCACTGAAATTAAAAATAAGTTTCTTCGCTGTGTTATGTAAAAAATGCATTTGAAATTATTTTTTTCAATAAGCCTTACATGTTACATGTCATTTCTGTTAAGTGATGGACATGAGTAGTGCGCAGGTGCACGTACGTTCTCAAAATAAAAAATGCGCTCCAGATCAAATAACGCGCTCCGCATACTGGCGCGCTGTCACTGTTCTGTCCTTGTGCTGGTCGTTGTTGAGTTTTGGCACAGGGGACAATTGAATAAGAGGGAGCAGGACAAGTAGACCTGTATCTCCTACCGTTTTTGAAATAAAGACAGTCAGGAGGAGAGTGATGATGATAATATCTTGAAGGATAACAGAATTTTCAGTGCTTTAAAATAATAACTGTTACTATTAAAAAAAGCTGTATTTTATTCATTTAATTTTCAGTGTTTTAAAAGTCATTTCAATAAATAGCTAAATACCATGGGACTTCAAAGACAGATATTTTGTTGTAATGCATTTGTTCATTTTCAATTGAAATTAAAGCACATGTTTTCTACATATCCCATGATATTTTATTTTCTCTTATGAGGTGTATTACCAAAACACTCCGTCCATCTGCTCCTGGTCCGGCCCCCCTGTCAAATTTTAGAACCCTTTGTGGCCCACAAGTCAAAAAGTTTGCCCACCCCTGGTTTAGATGCAGAATGATAATGGGCCGATAATGCACTCCGAATCAGAATCAGGTTTATTATCACCGGCATGTGACCTGAAATTTGTCAACAGTTCAATGCAATACATAATCTAGCAGAGAGAGAAAATAATAATAATAAATAAAATAAAACATAATAAATGAACAAGTAAATCAATAATGTATATTGAATATTTTTTTTAAATGTGCAAAAACAGAAATACTGTATATTTTAAAAAAGTGTGGTAGTGTCTAAAGCTTCGATATCCATTTAGGAATCGGATGGCAGAGGGGAAGAAGCTGTCCCTGAATCACTGAGTGTGTGCCTTCAGGCTTCTGTATCTCCTACCTGATGGTAACAGTGAGAAAAGGGCATGCCCTGGGTGCTACAGGTCCTTAATAATAGACACTGCCTTTCTGAGACACCACTCCCTAAAGATGACCTAGGCACTTTGTAGGCTAGTGTCCAAGATGGAGCTGACTAGATTTACAACCTTCTGCAGCTTCTTTTGGTCCTGTGCAGTAGCCCCTCTGTAGCAGACAGTGAAGCAGCCTGTCAGAATGCTCTCCGCGGTACAACTATAGAAGTTTTTGAGTGTATTTGTTGACACGCCAAATCTCTTCAAACTCCTAATAAAGTATAGTCGCTGTCTTAGCGCTTTCATGATTACATCACCAAATTTATAGATGGTATTTGAGCTATGCCTAGCCACATAGTCGTGTGTGCAGAGAGTAGAGCAGTGGGCTAAGCACACACCCCTGAGGTGCGTCAGTGTTAATCATCAGCGAGGAGGATATGTTATCACCAATCCGCATAGACAGTGGTCTTCTGGTTAGTAAGTCAAGGATCCAATTGCAGAGGGAGGTACAGAGGCCCAAGTTCTGCAACTTCTCAATCGGGATTGTGGGAATGATGGTATTAAAACACTGAGCAATAGTCAATGAACGGCATCCTGATGTAGGTGTTTGTGTTGTCTAGGAGGTCTAAAGCTGTGTGGAAAGCTATTGAGATTGTGTCTACCGTTGACCTATTGTGGCGATAGGCAAATTGCAATGGGTCCAGGTCCTTGCTGAGGTAGGAGTTCGATCTAGTCATAACCAACCTCTCAAAGATTTCATCACTGTCGATGTGAGTGCTACCGGGTGATAGTCATTAAGGCAGCCCACATTATTCTTCTTTGGCACTGGTATAATTGTTGCCTTTTTGATGCAAGTGGGAACTTCTGCCCGTAGCAGTGAAAATGCCCTTGAATACTCCCGCTAGTTGGTTGGCACAGGTTTTCAGAGCCTTACCAGGTACTCCATCAGGACCTTCTACCTTGCGAGGGTTCACTCTCTTTAAAGGTAGTCCAACATTGGCCTCTGAGACAAAGATCACAGGGTCATCAGGTGCAGCAGGGATCTTCACAGCTGTAGTTGTGTTCTCCCTTTCAAATCGGGCATAGAACGCATTGAGTTCATCTGGTAGTGAAACATCACTGCCATTCATGATATTGGGTTTCACTTTGCAGTCCCTGCCAGAGTTGCTGTGCTTCTGATATCGCCTCCAACCTCGTTCGAAATTGTCTCTTCGCCCTTGAAATAGCCCTCTGCAAATCATACCTAGTTTTCTGGTACAGGCCTGGGTTGCCAGACCTGAATGCCACAGATCAAGCCTTCAGCAGACGACGTACGTCCTGGTTCATCCACAGCTTTTGGTTTGGGAATGTACAGTAAGTCTTTGTAGGCACACGCTCATCCACACAGGTTTCAATTAAGTCGGTAACAACTGCAGCATTCTCATCCAAATTCAACAATGAATCCCTGAGTACAGTCCAGTCCACCAATTCAAAGCAGTCCTGTAGGCGCTCCTGTGCTTCCCTTGTCCAAACCTTCTTGGTCCACGCTACTGGTGCTGCAGTCTTCACTCTCTGTCTATACTCAGGGAGTAGAAGTACAGCCAGGTGATCAGACTTCCCGGAGGGAGGGCGTGGAATAGCACGGTAGGTATTATTGATGTTGGTGTAGCAATGGTCCAGTGTGTTGTTTCCTCTGGTATTGCAAGTGATCTGCTGATGGTAATTGCTTTGTGATTTTTTCAGACTGGCCTTGTTAAAATCTCCCAAAACGATGGTGAAGGCATTAGGGTGCGCTGTTTCGTGCATGTTGATTCCATTACTCAGATCATCTAAACCATGCTTGACATTGGCCTGAAGTGAAATGTAAACTGCTACCAGAATGACCTTAGAGAACTCCCGTGGTAGGTAAAAAGGACGATACTTTACTGCTAGTTATTCCAGGTCTGGTGAGCAGAATTGGGACAGCACTGATATATTTGTGCACCAAAAAGAGTTGATTGTGAGGCATACTCCTCCACCTCTGCTTTTGAGAGACTCTATAGATCTATCCTGACAGTGTATAGTAAACCCATCAATCTGAATTCTGCATCCGGTACGGAAGGGGTTAACCAGGATTCCATGAAACGAAGGATATATGCGGTCCTAATGTCCCTCTGATTCAGTACCCTGGCTCTGAGATCATCGATTTTATTCACCAGAGACGGCACGCTCGCCAGCAAGATTGTCGGTATAGGGAGCTTAAAACCCCATTTCCTTAAACGGATTTGTAATCCTGATCTTCACCCACACTTCCTCCGCGGTTTTCTCCTTGGGCACTTCCGACCACAGACTGTGTTTTTTCCGTTGGTTTTAAGCAGTGACAGTTCACTTATACGCATTAAGACATCTTTGTTGATTGTACTGAAGTAGTTGTGAGTTGTGCATTTTAGCTGTAACAGGTAACAGCTGTTGCCACTTTATTAGACACTGAGTATTTCTTTGTGTATTTCTGCTGCTGTAGCCCATCTACTTCGAGGCTCAATGTGTTGTGTCCCAGGATTCTTTCTGAACACCACTGTTGTAACGTGTAGTTATTTGAGTTACTGCTATCTTCCTGTCAGCTTGAACCAGTCTGACCATTCCCCATTGACCTCTCTCGTTAACAAGGCATTTGCCCCAAAGACCTGCTGCTCACTGGATGTTTGTTTTTTGCAACACCATTCTCAGTAAAGTCTAGACTGCTGTGCACGAAAAACCCAGGAAATTAGCAGTTTCTGACATTCAAATCTGGCACCAACAATCACTCCACAGTCAGTCACTTGGATCACATTTCTTCCCCACTCTGATGTTTGGTCTGAACAGCAACTGAACCTCCTGACCATGTCTGTATGCTTTTCTACATGGAGCTGTTGCCACATGATTGGCTGGCTGATCAGACATTTGCATTAATGAGCAGGTGTACAGACGTACCTAACAGAGCGTTTACTGAGTTGCATTTCCCCTTGTTTCCCTCCTGCTGCTTGGTGGTAAGAAGTTACGGGTTTTGAAGGTGCCATCAGAGTAGCCTAGTCATGTAACTCTGGTGCATTTTATGCAGCAATCATTCTGCCCTGATAGTGGAAGAAATTGATATTTATGGTGATGGATAGGATGCCAATCAAGTAGGCTATGTAACTTTCCAAAGCTTAACTTTACTCCTTTTCTGGTACTGTGCCATTTTTTTTTTCTCAGGAGAGCTTGACTAAAGTTGATTTCCTAAACCAAGAAAGCAGCGTCAGTCTTGAGTTACTAACAGCTGCAGTTCTCAGCTTTTCACTGTGTGGTGTAGCGTAAGCAAATTGGCATTTAAGGGGAGAAGTTTCATTTATTCTGGTCGACATTTTAAAACTTGCTGCAGAGGAGGTAGTGGCAGGCAGCATCACTGTGTTAGAGAAGCATCTAGACTGGTGTTAAAAAAGCAAGACATACAAGATTTGTTGCAGGTAAATGGGATTAGTGCTGATGGGCAAAAAGGTTGGTAGAGACACTATGCTCTAAAGGGCCTATTCTGTGCTGTACAACTCTGTGGTTAATACATGACTTGGTTTGGGGATATGTTTCCTACGTACTGGCCACCATTGTCTTATGGAAGGAACTGAAGCTTAAGGTAATCTGCCTGTAAGGTTCCAGTAGTGTGCAGGTTCTAGGTAGAGAATTGCTCCATATTAGAGGTGAATATCTTAATCCTCTGCTTTACTCCTGACAGGTATGACGGGAATTCTTTGCTGAGCAGTATCGAGTACTATGACCCAGTTATTGACAGCTGGGATATAGTAACTTCAATGGGAACTCAACGCTGTGATGCTGGTGTGTGCGTGCTACGGGAGAAGTGAAAAACCAAGCAAGAATAAGGAGAGTCACAGAGAAGAACTGAATCTCAGCAACGTTTCATTTCAGTTGTGTTGTTTGTCTCTAAGTGCAATATTTGGACTTAAATGTAAATCCATCCATAAGTAAGCAGTAGTTTGCACAGAAAGGTAGTTCTGTGGTCCTAGATTAAATGCAAGAATTGGAAAATTTTGACATAGTAGATAACAGAATTTTTTATACAAATCAGAGAGATCAGTTACCACTACACAAAGAGTAGAGTATCAAGGGCAGGAAAGACCTGTGTTTACTGCTTGTGCAAATGTGAAGTATGACATTCTAATGTCCACAGATCACTGCTCGTGCTTAATATTTATAGTTATAATCATGCTCAACTCTTCAGTGAGAGCACGTCATGAAACAGATCATAATGTTCATGTTTCCAAGACTGCTGCGTCATCTTATTTATATTAGTGACTTCTCAGTCCTGAGCACTACTGAAACACATTATACACACTTGCCAATGGCAGCCCTTTCTTACTAATTGTTTTAACTAATTTATACCTGTAAAAGAAATGACAAATTTAATACATAACCTTTGTACTTTTGTAAAGATGTTAAATTCTGCTGTAGATTTTCATTTATTACTTGTGAAACAGCTTGACTGTATTTAAGGCACTAGCATATTTCACCAGCAGGATTACCTTCAGAGAAGACATGAATTTGGAATCCCTCAACATTTCTCTTGTATCACCTTACATGCACTCAAGGATATTGTGGGGTATCTAACCTGCCTAGTTCAGCTATTATTGTACAACACCTCATTCCACAATGGAATTAGTTCTCCCCAATTTTGTAATATTACAAGATAAAATGTCAAAATATCAGCAGTCATGATGTAGCAATCTTAAACAACCCTGATTGAAATCTTTTCACATTCCTTCCCTATATTCATCTAGTTTTACCTTAAATGTATCTATGATGTTTACCTCCAGCATTTTGTGTGTTTTGAATGGATTTACAGCATCTGCAGATGTTCTCGTTTGTACATAAATGTTCTCCATTTGCCTGGTTGAGTGCAGCATAGGGTAATAGTTCTTCACCTTCAGTCACTGATAATGTTACCATTGTGTACAGCTGCAAATATGCTGCAGGAACTCAAGAGTGCAACAGCAATTGATAAACTTCACTACACGATCACTGTGGAAGTGTAAACATCCGGTGCTCCCGATGTGGCCATTTATACATTGGGGAGACCCGCCACAGACTGGGAGACCGTTTCGCCGAACAGCGGTGCTCGGTCCTCCAGCAGTGGCGGGATCTCCCTGTGGCCATGTCTGTCCATGGCCTCCTCTACCGTCAAGATGAGGCCACACGCAGATTGATGGAGCAATACCTTATCTCCCGCCTAGGTAGCCTCCTACCTGCTGGCATGAACATCCAACTCACAAACCTCTGTTGATACCCCTGCCCCCCCCCCCCCCAATCTACAATTTTTGTCTGGTTCTCTCTCTCTTCCCCCCCCCCCACTATAATCTCCCCCCAGCCCTACCTTTCTTTCTCTTTTATTTGCCATAATTCTCCACCTTCCCCCTAGCCCATTTCCCTTCAGCCTATCACTTCCTAGCTCTCTATCCCTCCCCCCACTTCTTATCCCCCCCTCGACCATCCCATGTTACTTCACTCCTGACGAAGGGTTTCGGCCCGAAATGTCGTCACTACCTCCTCCCATAGATGCTGTCTGGTCTGCTGAGTTCTGCCAGCATTTTGTGTTTTTAAACATTTTCCAGTTTCTCTCCCCAGGTGTGCCATCTTGATTTGGGCATTTTTCCTCTCCCTTCACTGCAGTCAAAATTGTGGAATATTCCACCTAAGCAGCATTGTGTATGTAACAATCTAATGAAAACAGTGGCTTAAAATCACCCCCTCACCAACATATGCAAGGGCTCTTACACCCATTGCTTAAGTTGATTCAATATCAACTTAATGTCTGAATTGTGTGAACTGAATGAAAACCATTTAATTTCAAAGTTTCAATTTAGGCAACATGAGCACAGTCCAGCTACATTTTATTAAAGCCAACAGTTTTCAGTCTAATAATGGTAATGCACAATAAAATTTACAGTAATACATTCTTAATCATGGTCTGTACAAATGGTTTAAAGCATGATTGTATTATGTTAAAGATAAGTAAACAGTTATCCTGCAATGTGTAAAATGCTCAGTAACATTGCACAGTAGAATACTATTTTCAACAAATACCTTCCCATTTGTACTCTACAAAACAAGCACAATGCTTGTGAATTGTGACAAGAACATCAAAAAAACTAGAGTGCACATAACAAGCTGATCTTGCATCAAATTGGAGTTTCTTTAATGTTCTATAAATATGCAAGTGCACAATGTCAGTCAGATCTGACATTAAAACGCAAAATACAATTTATATAGTTCTTGTAAAAAAAATCTGAAAGATTTCCTTGCGAGGTCTTTGTAAATTCTTATCAAAAACGCAGTTGGCTGACATAGCAACAGGATACTGGATTTACAGTAATTAAATATTACTGACAGGTAGGGTGAAAGACAAACTTTAACTTTTGTGTGTAGAAACAAAGGCACTAGGTGCAATTTTTAAACTCATAGGCAAAAGAAAAACGATTGGAGAGCTTTAGTACAATAGTTTGCATGGACCAGGCAACATGGCATATTGCTGCTCTGGCTGAATATCAGTGATGAGTGTGCAATTAGTTAGAAGTCAATGTTGTTCCCAGTTTAGACAAGCTGATAATGAACTAATCAAGTGCATTGCTGTATCAGAAAATGGGGCTATTGAGATGGTTTTAGGAAAACTAATCCTGTTAGTCTGGCAGGTTCAATTTAGTAATGATTAGTCAACTGTTCAGACAGCATCTGTGGGGGCAGAAACAGCAAAGGTTCAGGACAATGATCCAATATTAGAATTGCTGTTCAACATTTATAAATCCAAACTGTTACAGGTTTGTCATTCCATTGATATCACCCAAATTGTTGGTTATTCCCAGTATCTACAGCATTGTTTTTGTTTTATTAATTAGCTTGAGAAACTATGTGAATTTAATACCATCATTGATTTGGGTCATGGTGGCTAGTCCTTTGTGATATTCGAAAAGTTTGATTCAGATGCTGATTTTTAAATTTTTTTTTAAATTGTGGAATTTTCCAATTATCTGATGTCCAAGCCTGGGAACTAACACTTATAGCCTAAAATATTTTTTTAAACTGCATTTAAGAATTTGAAAACAAATTGAAAGCTCATTCTTTATATTAGTCAGTCAACTGGTTCAAACATTATTTTGATCTGATCCATAGGTCCATGTGAATAGAAGCTAAGTTAAGTTATGAATTTTCCTACCACCTGTAATTACAATTTGGCATTCATCTTGATTTGTTTTTCACTCCAGCTCTTGCGTACAGCATGAAAACATTGCTCCATATAGGGAAAGGAAGCCACCACTGCTGCGAAGTGGACAAAATAGTCTCAATCCTCATGGGTCTACCTACTCCCTATCAGTGTACGAGGACTGGCAATCATGTTACTCTGATGTATTGGAAGGGGAAATGGCACTCAACGATTTGGGATGTACTGCAGCCCATATCAAATTGTATTTGGAATGTGTTTTTAAACGCACAAACTTCAATCTTGTCTCTTCTTTCAGCCTCCAAGAATGTGTGACTACAGGTCATAAGATCTTCTCCTAAAATGAAAACAAAAGAAAAGATGCTCATCACATATATAGTTTAGATTTGGGCTTCCTTTCTGGAATCCCAAGGGATTAAAAAAAATGGAGTGTTTCTTCTGCAATTTAGATTTTATGACCCCGCCCATTATTGAGGACATTTTCAAGAGGCAGTGCCCCAAGAAGGTGCCATCCATCATCAAGGACCCTCACCCTCTGGCACATGCTCTCTTCTGGTTAACTATCATCAGTTGAGGTACAAGAGCCTCAAGACCCATGCTTGACAATTCTGGAGTAGCTTCTTCCCCTCTGCCATCAGATATCTGAATGGTCCAGGAACCCATGAATGCTACCTTTTTCTTTTGCATTCTGTTTTGTAATTTTAGATTATGTCTGTGCACTGTTCTAGTGCTGCACCACAGCAAATTTCTCATCATTTCACATATAATAAATCTAATTAGGATTATGGGTGATGTAGTCAACAGTTTCAAAATACCAAGGAGAATTCACAGGATTTTGGCAAAATGGGACTTTTAGGGCATAGTTTCAAAATTAAAGGCCAGCCTTCCAGAAAACAGCTCCTTATAGATAGCTATATCATTAATTCCACTCGGTATGTTTTCAGGTAACATTCTGCACTTGGCACAGTACTGAAACATAAAGTGGAAAGTTATATCCTATGTGGTAATACTGAAAGGAATCAGCTCTTGTGTTCCTTTCCATGTGGTGGCAGCCATTTTGAAGGGATAACACATTCTATTCCATCTATTCAAGTCTGAAAACTACCTAGCCAGAAAGCTATGAACAATGATCACAGCAAGGGTAAAGAAATCACTCTCTTTAGTATTCCCACACCCACCCATACACCAAGGATTCACCATTGCCGTCCCCACCCTGAACTATTTCTCATCCAAAAGCTTCCCCTACTGATTATGTCCAACTTTATCAGACAACAGATCTCAAATTCCACCATCCCCAAATGATCAAACTGCCAGACACCTGGAATTGAAGAATGGAAATTTTCACTAGTATTGGAAAAGCTGAAAATATAGTGTTTCGTCTCCGTTCAGCCAACAACTCCATTCCACTTTCTGATAACAATGTAAAAACTGAAATTACCGAATTTGCAACTGTGATGTCATATTTATAAGAAAGCCCATAACTCAGTGAGTCATCGGGGCGCCGTCTTGACGGTGTTTCTGTAGCAGGCTTTCTTGTTTTTACGAGGCCAAGTTGCTAGCTCGATGCTCAACCCAGCATGGATGGAAAGCATGCAAGGGAGCTGGCTGGATTCGAACTCAGGAGCTTTCACTCCAAAGTCTGGCACTGATGCCACTACGCCACCAGCCGGCGCATGTCATATTTGACCAGCTGTATTTTTGATCTCGTACTTTAAATAGGAACTTTGATATCCACAAAACTCTTACCTTTACTCAGCTCACCTACTGCTGGACTCTCAGTACACGCCGCTGTTGCCTCCACACTCATCCAGTAACCGCCATTCTTGTGTTCACCAGCCTCCTAAAACACTGCTATCCAATCATGTTCTCTCTCACAGTCAATCCTCTTCAGAGCATAACCCCTGTGCTTGCATAATCAATGCTAAAATTATACTCATTTTCAAATCATGCAGATTTTTGTTCTCCTTTTCTAATCTAGTCTAGTCTCCAATTCCAAGGTATGTGTCCTCAGATTCTGGTTTACATAGCACAAAATTTAACTGCTCGATCACCAGCAATTGTCCTTCAATTACCACGGACTAGATCTAGAATTCAGTTTTAAACTAACCTCATTGCTTTTCATAATCCACATTTAACACACTATCCCACTCACTCCCTTCAGTGCTGCATCATTCCAAAAAAAAACGTCATTTTGCTCTGTAACTAATACAGGTGAGATTTTAATTCTGTCCACTGATAAGTTGTAGTTGTGTAGGGTGACATATCACAATGATTTAATTTTTTTCTCAAAACAATCAGTTGGCATCTAAACAATCTTGGCCACTTCCTATATCCTTGTTACAGATGTGTTTTATTGTCATACTGTAGCCTGTTTATGCACAAGATAATATAAAATATACTTTAAGGATAATAGCCAAGCGAGAAACATTAACCAGGTCACCAGAAGAACACTGCTTCCTAAGGGACCTTTAATATCTACCAGAGGGATCTGGTTTAAAGGCAGATTTAATCAACTACAACAACGTTCGTAAGATATTACTCAGATCTTAAGCTCATTTCTGGAAAAGGACTTAACCCTTCAACAAAAGCTCATGGCAAAGTTGCATTGTGATATAAAGTAAAGGTGAGATACAGTATTGCTCTGGTGAATTAGCTTTCCTGAAAAGTAATCTAACAACAATCTGCTGGAGTAACTCAGTGGGTCAAGCAACACCTGCATCAGGACCAAGAATGCAGAGGGGAGATGGGCAGTATAGGCAGAGATGAGACAGGGAGATTGGTGGATCGGGAGAGGCAGGCAGGTTGAGCCAGGTAGGGGAGGGGTAGAGTTGGAGTTGAGAAATGGCAAGTAGATGACCAATGGAGAGGACAAACGAAGAATTGGGGGGGGGGGGGGTAAGAAATGAGGGAGGAGACAGCTATCTGCTTGAGTTTTCAATCACTATTGTAATGTTAGGCATGATGCTTACCCATCCTCCTGAACGTTGAATCCATGGCAGCAGCTTTGTATTGATAAAGTTTGTCAATGCAACTTTGACTGTAGGAAGCAATTCAGGCACTTCCTTAGAAATGTTCATTCCCACAACGATAGCAATTCCAAGGAGATTTATCTCAGGACCCAACTGTTGAGTACGTGCCTGCATTTCAGGGGAGTTGCATAGCCCAGTCACGATCCCCGAAAACACTTCAGAAGCCTTGTAAAAATAATACAATTTTTAATGTAAAACAATTATTAAACAGAATTGCAACTCAGCAGTTAATTGCATGCCATTCTAGATATCCAATTTCTTTACCTTTCAGAAGTTATTCCATTTCTGAACAGCTATCCTCATTCAGATAAGCACTGTATTTACCAAGTGCGTTTTGACATATCTTCAGTATTTATTTATTTCCCCCGTTTGAAATTATGTTTTCCTCAAAAATAAACTATAACAGTCTTCTTGAGCGAGGAATAGAGAAATTGAAAGAGAATGATGGAAATGGGACCTGAATTATGGAACTGCAGTAATTGGGTTCCTCCTCTATTGTCCGAATTGTAGATTAAAACATTCACGTAATGTTAAATCAACAATTTTTCCACCAACTTTGTGACAAATAGCAATGCTCATCTTTCCAGATATACTGACTGAGCTGTTGAGTTTTTCCCGCATTTTAATTTTAGATTTCCAACATAGAAAACCTACAGCACAATACAGGCCCTTCGGCCCACGAAGATGTGCCAAACATGTCCTTATCTTCGAAATTACCTGGGGTTATCCATAGCCCTCTATTTTACTGAGCTCCATGTACTTGCCCAGGAGTCTCTTAAAAGACCTCATCTTATCCACCTCCAGCACCATCGCCGGCAGCCCATTCCACACACTCTGTGTGTAAAACTCGCCCCTGACATCTCCACTGTACCTACTTCCTAGCACCTTAAAACTGTGCCCTCTCGTGCTAGCCCTGGGAAAAAGCCTCTCATCATCTTATACACTATCAGGTCCTCTCTCATGCTCTGTCACTACAAGGTTAAAAGGCTGCGTTCACTCAACCTATTCTCATAAGGGATGCTCCCCAATCCAGACAACATCCTTGTAAATCTCCTTTGCACCCTTTCTATGGTTCCCACATCCTTCCTGCAGTAAGGTGACCAGAACTGAGCACAGTACTCCAAGTGGGGTCCGACCAGAATCCTATATAGCTGCAACATTACCTCTTATATATTACCATTACCTCTCACTCCAAGTGAGGTCTGACCAGAATCCTATATAGCTGCAACATTACCTCTTATGTTGCAATATATTGCATTCTTGCTACCGAATTTGGGGGGGGGGGGGGGGGGGGAGGTGTTAACCACGACCGGAATACGGCGATACTCAAAGGGGGTTCCTTATGTTCAGTCTATTCCGCAATTTAGTTTTAGTGGCTCTCAGCACTTGCTTCTGTCCCACTTGCTCACCTTTTTTCCGCTCAAAAAAACTCAATGAGGTTGTCGTTAAGTGCAGGGTGCTTGGACTCAAGGTACGGAAGCAGTTTTGAGGGCTTCATTGCCTCATTAGACAGCCTCCAGGCCCTGTTATGACCCCAGCCCCCTCCTTTGTGAGAATCGCAAGAGCCCTAGTGAAGGGGGGGGGGTCAATGACCCAAGAGAAGAGAAAGATACGTGCAGTGTCCCTCGTTTCACGGCGAGGCAAAAGCTGGCGACTGTGGTCATTGTCTCGTGGAGACACCTTTGTGAATTGGGAACTGTACTACGTGTATACCCTCAGGGTAACGCGGGTGGAGAGACGGAGAGAGATTGCATCATCCCAACCTGATTGACATCTGAGACCCCGTGAGTTCAGATAAAAGAGGGGTTGTAAAGACGGCCCCCCAGACGCACCAGAAGACACGCTAGAAATCCTGTGACAGCGTTTAATAGCGACAGCCGGTGGTGGGGTTCGTGTGCGTCTTTTCCTTGCCTGGGATTGGCGACCTCACCACGAAATAACGGCTTAGCTACAGGAGAGGCCACAAGTGAGCGTCCATTCCTCAACGAGACTCCGACGGATCGAACTCATAAAGGTTGGAAAAACCCGCCGGGTAACTGTTCCATTCAATCTCTATCTCTCTCTCTCTAACAAAGTGCACCACCGCGACACCACAAAAGACGGCAGCTGGTGGAACTGCAGTGACCGCAAGAGACTTTCAGATATACAGCGGACAATATATACATTACCCCTAGACAACGATAGAGTTTATTTCTTATTGATTATTACTATACCTGCGCTTTAGATTGAGTATTGACAACGTATGTTATCTGAATGTTTGTATTAACCTTACTTTTGTGCCCCTTTATAAAATAAAGCGTTTAAAAATGGTACCATCAGACTTAAGCGGACCTCTCTATCTTTGCTGGTAAGTGATCCAGTTACGGGATACATAACAGCCCGAACTCCAGCCTCCCACCCGCCGCCTTGGCCAGGTGTGGCTGGTCATGGGTTGGGAGAGAGAACAAGGCAAGGGCCGGAGGACCCGTGCCAGGGCCGCGGCAGCCACAGTCCGGAGAAACCATGCTGAATTTGGCCTATTTTATCACGCACCTCTAAGTAACCCTAACAATCATCCTTAATAATGGACTCCAACATCTTACCAACCACTGAAGTCACGCTAATTGGTCTATAATCTCTTCCTTTTGCCTCCCTTCCTTCTTTAAAAGCAGAGTGACATCTGAAATTTTTCAGTCCTCTGAAACCATTCCAGAATCTAGAGTTTCTTGAAAGATCATTACTAATGCCAGCACAATCTCTTTAGCTACCTCTCAGAATCCTGGAGTGTAGTCCATCTGATCCAGGTGACTTATTTACCTTAAGATCTTTCAGCTTCCCTCTTTCTCCTTAGTAATAGAATCTACACTCACTTCTGCCCCCCCCCCCGATACTCTCAAATTACAGGCATTCTGCTAGTCTCTTCCACAATGAATAATGACACAAAATACTTAATAAATTAGTCCATCATTTGTTTGTCTCAATAGCAACCTCTCCACAGTCCCTTTCCAGTGATCTGATATCCATTCTCACTTCTCTTTTACTCTAGATATAGCTGAATAAACCTCTTATATTATTGGCTAGTTTACTTTAATGTAATCACATGCCATCTCTTAACAAAGATCTCTTTTGCTTTTACCTTATCTTTGAGTTCCTTTGTCAGCCATACTTATGTCATCCTCCCTTTAGAAAACCACTTCATCTTTGGGATGTATCTATCCTGCACCTTCCAAATTGCTCCCAGAAGCTCCAGCCATTGCTGTTCTGCCATCATCCTTGCTTGTATTCCCTTCGAAACAACTTTAGCCAGCTACTCTCTCATGCCTCCGATTCATTTTACTTCACTATAATACTGACACAAAGTTTAACTTCTCTGCCTCAAACTGCAGGGTGAATTCTACCATTATTATCACCGTCTCCTAAAGGTTCCTTTACCTTAAGCTCCTCAAATCTGGTTAATTTCACAACACCCAAACCAGAATTGCCTTTTCCCTAGTGCACTCAACCACAAGCTATTCTAAAAAGCCATCCTGTAGACATTGTCTCTTGGGACAAACTGATTTTCCCAATCCATCTACGTATTGAAATCCCCTAGGAGTATCATAATATTACCCTTTTGACAAGCTTTATCTATGCTCTGTTGTAATTTGTAGCTCACATCCTAGCTACTGTTGGAAGCCTGTATATAATTCCCATCAGGGTTTTTTTTACCCTTGCAGTTTCTTAACTGTCCACAAGATTTTTATATGTTCCGATCCCAAGTCACCTCTTCCTAAGGATTTAAGTTTCTTTTTTTTTTAAACCAATAAAGCCACCCCACCCCCTCTGCTTTCCTGCTTGCCCTTTTGATACAATGTGTATCCTTAGATGTTAAGCTTCCAACTATGATCTTCTTTCAACCATTGCTCAGTGATGCCCACATCTCACCTACCAATCTCTATCTGCACTACAAGATCATCTACCTTACTCCATATACTGCATACATTCAAATAACACCTCCAGTCCTGTTTTCATCACCCTTTTTGATTTTGGCTCCATGTTTACACTTCAACTCACCCTACTGACATCAATTTGCCCATTCTTCCTCAGTCTCACTATACACTACATCTGGTTGTATACTAACTGCCCCATCCTCAGCCCTATCACTCTGGTCCCATCCCACTGCCAAATTAGTTTACAACCCACACCCCCCCCCCCCCAACAGTTCGAGCAAACCAGCCCAAAGCAAGGGTATTTTTTCTCCCTCAGCCTCAGGTATAATCCATTCTTTTTGCACAGATCATACCTTCTCCAGAAGAGATCCCAATGATCCTAAAATCTGACCCCCCCCCCATCCCCGCACCAATTCTTCAGCCACACATTCATCTGTTAAATCATCCCATTCTTACTCTCACTGACACGTGGCACAGGCAGCAGTCCAGAGATTACTAGCCTGGAAGTCCTGCTTTTCAGCTTTCAACGTAACTCCCTGAATTCTCTCTTCAGGACCTCCTCCCTTTTCCAACCTATGTTATTGGCACCAATATCTACTATGAATTCCAGCTGCTCTCTCTTTCCTTTAGAATGCTGTGGTCTCAATCCCAGACATTCTTGGAAGCCTGGGAAGCAACATTTCATCCAGGAGTCTCTTTCACGTCTACAGAATCTCCTGTCTACTCCTCTAACTATAGAATTCCTATCGCTACTACACTCATCTTCTTCCCCCCTCGTTTTGAACCAGAGCCAGGCTCAGTGCGAGAGACCTGACTGCTGTGACCTTCTTCTACTATGTCATCCCTCCCAGAAGTGTCCAAAGCAGTATATCTGTTGTTGAGGGGAATGGCCACAGGGGTACTCTGCCCCGGCTGCCTATTCCACTTCTTGACAGTCACCCAGATGCCTGTGTAATTTGTATGTAACTGTGTACCTTAGGTGTAACTACTTCTCTGTATGTCCTCTCTATTAACCCCTCAGCACCTTCAGTAGTCTGCAGTTCATCCCATTCCAATTCCTTGACACTGTCTGTTAGAAGCTGCAGCTGGATGGCTAGGATACTAGCTGGCTAGAGCTAGGATGAGAAGGGAAGAGGAATAAATGTTTAAAAATGGGGTGATAATGAGAGCGGGTGCCTATACTAGGTGTAGAGAGAAAATACATCTCAAGGAGAATTGGGAATGAATATAGAGTATACAGTACTGCCTACAATAGTGGTCGCTAACCCGTCGATCGTGATCGACTGGTCGATCTTTGAGACTTTCCCAGTCGATCCCAAGAAAAAATGAAAAATAAATACACAAATACTGTTGAGAGATTGTTTCCAGGCTGCAGGGTTTTAGTTCAATTCTTTCTGCCAAGTGCGCATGCGTGTAGCTCCCCGCCACGCGCTGGTCCTCAACCACCAGGCCACAAGGAAACGATACGAGTCAGCTGCACCTTTCCTCATTCCCTGTCATGCCCACTGTTGAACTTGAACGCACGTGAGGTCATCAATCGCCTAAACGCAGTGATACCTGGGCACCGGGGATCACTGGTTGGCCTCGGGTAACCGGCTGCCTCGCGTGGCCAGTGGGAAGCGTCATTGCTTCTGGCCTGGAGCGCAGACAGATGGGTACCGCCTCTAAACCAGTTTAGCACTCCGAATGTTCGTGGGAACCCGATGCTAAAATATTCGCAGACGACCTAATTCGAAAGTATCAGAGCAGCTACCTCGCTGTGAGCTACTGAAAGTCATCCCTCCAGTCAAACTTTTGTCGGCCGATATATCCTACAAGGGGGGGCGGGCGCCCTGTTGCACTCCTCCTCACTCGGTCGCTCTCTCCGGACTGCGACCGCCGTGGCCCCAGCACGGGAACAGCCGCACCTGGCCAAGGCATCTGGCGGCAGGCGGGTGGGCGGGAGGCTGTCTAATGAGGCAATGAAGCACTCAAAACTGCTCTGGTACCCGAGTCCAAGCACCTCACACTGAAAGACAAACCCGTTTGAGTTTATTTCCAGCGGAAAAAACGTGAACAAGCGGGACAGCAGCTAAGTGCTGAGAGCCACATAAACTAAATTGTGGAATAGACTGGACATAAGGAACCTGCTTCAAGTATCACTGTATTCCGATCGTGATTAACACCAACCCCCCGGTCCCGTTGGCCGGTCCGCAAGAATATCGTCAATATTAAACTGGTCCATGGTGCAAAAAAAGGGTGGTGATCTCTGGTGTTCATACATTATTTCTACTTCCGGGTTGTGGGGTTTTACTTCCGGTCTTTGTCCCGGTGCGCATGCGTGCAACTAATCGATCTGGGGTCGATCTTGCCTTTCACCAAGGCCGAGGTAGGGGATCTTGGGCTTAAAAAGGTTGGTGACTGCAAGCCTACAAGGAAGAGGTATAGATTCTCTGCAAGGAAAGTGTTGTAGGTTGAGTTTTGTTTAAGGAACAAGGCTGAAAAATTAGATACGACTGGAGGATTGGTGGGCCTTTTATTTACCTTAGGCATCAAGAGACCAGTATTAATTGCCCCATCTAATTCTCCTTGAAGTGCAGGAGAGCTTCTTCTCACAGTGCCACTGAACAGGGAGTTAAAGCATTAAGCCCCAGTAATGTAGAAGAACCAGGGATTCATTTCTAAATCAGGTTTGTGAGAAACTTTGGTGAACCTGCAGATAACGTTCTCGTGCAACTGCTCGACAATGTATCAACATCTCCATTCCTGACTCCGTGATGGAATAGAGGCAACTGATGAAGCAGTTAAAGTTGGCTATGCCCAGGACACTATCCTGTCTTTGTCTGCATCACACACAAGATGTTGGGAACTCAACAGGCCAGGCAGCATCTACGGAAAAGAGTAAACAGATGCCATTCTGGGCTGAGCCCCTATGAAGGGTCTAGGCCCAAAATAACGACTGTCACTCTTTTCCACAGATGCTGCCTGACCTGTTGAGTTCCTCCTGCATTGTGTGTGTATGTGTTGATCTGGGTTTCCAGCATCTGCAGATTTTCTCCTGTTTCTATACTTTGTTTGCATATATGGTTTTCAATCTAAAACATCAAATACTACCTTGAGTGCCTTCAATAATTCCGTTTTCTTTTTACTTATATAATCTCTGAAATTTGGAAGAACAAGGATATCTCATAGAAATTTGCAAATTCTTAAGGTTTTATAGGCTACCTTTACGAATGATGTTTTTCTGAAAATTCAAACTTCAGTTATTAAATCTATTGATTACAGATCAGTAACATAGTTAAAGGAATGGTAAAGTTGCTTTGTGTAGCACATTCTTGACTGTACAGTTGGCCCTCCTTATCCGCAGACTCAACCGACCGTAGATCAGGAAAACCCGGAAGTTCTCTCTCCAGCACTCGTTGCTTGAACATGTACAGGCTATTCTTTCTTGTCATTATTCCCCAAACAATACAGTATAACTATTTACATAGCATTTACATTGTATTAGGTATTATAAGTAATCTAGAAATGACTTAAAAGTACAGGCAGCCCCAGGTCATGAACGAGTTCTGTTCCTGAGTTCGTCTTTAAGTCGGATTTGAAGTCGGAACAGGTACATCCGGTATTATTTATCATCAGTTAGTCAAACGTTTTTCTTAGTATATAGTACATATTTTACCTTTCTATGCATATAAAACATTTAAGAAACATATGTATTTCAATAATTTAACCACTGCGTTGCTTTGTAATAATTGTAGCTTTCATCGGGGCAGGGCCCTTCACATTCTCCATTAAAATTGTTCCGATCGTTGACCGACTATAGCCTAACGCTTTTCCAATGACCAATGGTGTTTCACCTCTTTCCAATCGCTTTATTACTTCCACCTTATTTTCAATCATGATCGCAATTATTTTCATAAACAGAAACACTGCGAATTCAGAGCTGCGCTGCCAGGTCCTAATGTCCACCATACGGAGACATGTCAAATAACGTCTGGGGTTCCGCTGGGTCCTAAAGACCACCGGGGGTGGGGGGCCTGGAACCAATCCCCCGCAGATAAGGAGGGCCAACTGTACCACCATTGGCTTCAACATCAAAGCATTCCTTTTAGATCATCTCCCTCCAATGAGCTGTTAACTCATAAGGAGTGACAGCGATTGAGAATTGGCAAACTCTTGATCATTTCCCCCCCAGTTCACCTGTTCTATAGAAAACAGGGTAATTATCACATCGTTAATGCTAGTGAATGATTGCCACATAAACCTATCAGCTAGCAAGTGATGTGTTGTCTAATCTAAGGTGTTGGCTGCTTCGTTTGAATTAGGCAACACATTAAATTTTCTGCATATTCCAAGGTTCTGTATGCTAATTTTAATATCTACATACCTGATCCTTTGCCAGCTCATGCAACTTGGGCTGAAGATTTTTCACATGTGGCTGAATGATTTGATTATATTCATCTCCAAGCCTCCGCAGGCACTGAGCTACCTTGAGAACCTCTTCATCCCCTGCAACACAAAAAAAACAGCAATGAACAAGAAAAATGAGCAGATCCTCACCTCATCAAGATTTCAATGTGTTGTGTCTTCAGTCAGGAACCAGCTTAATACTCCAGAATAAGATGGTGGTGTGTGTTAAACACAAGAGATTCTGTAAATGCTGAAAATGCAAAGCAACACAAAGAGAAAACACTGGAGGAACTCAGGTCAGGCGAAAGCGAATAAAAAGTCGACATTTCAAACTGAGACCCTTCATCATGACTGGAAAAGAAGGGGGCTAGGACCCAAATAAGAAGGTGGGGGGGGGTGGGGAAGGAGTATGAGATAGAAGGTGATAGGTGATGCCAGATGAGGGGGAAGGTTGGTGGGTGTGATTGGGGTATGAAGTGAGAAGCTGGGAGGTGATAGGTGAAAAAGAAGAAGGAATCTGATCGGAGAGGTTAGTGGACCATAGGAGAAAGGGAAGGAGGTGGTGATGGGCAGGTAAGAAGGGAAGAGAAAGAGTGGGGCCGGAATGGGGAATGGAAAAGAGAGAAGGGGAGTGGGTGAGAAATTACTGGAAGTTAGAGAAATCAATGCTCATGCCATCACACTGGCGGCTACCCAGATGAAATGAGGTGCTTCTGATTCAACTGAGCATGGCCTCATCATGATGATAGAGGAGGCTATGGACCGAATGGGAATGGAAAGTAGAGTTAAAATGGGTGGTCAGGCATATGGGAAATCCTGACAGATCTGATCTTTATGTGATTCCAGACCCATGAATGCTTCAGCCTTGTGCAGTTTACTTGGACTTTCAGAAGACTTTTTGACAAGGTATCTCACAAAAGGTTAATAATCAAATTACAGGAGGTAGAGATTCAGGGTAAGGTGTGTGAATGGGTGCTGAATTGGCTTAAAAACAAAAAATGAATTATGGTGAGAGCACCATCTTCACACCTAGATGTTAAAAGTGGAGTTCCGTAGGGATCAGTTTTGGGGCTGCTGCTTTTTAAAAAAAAAGTTGGATAAGCACATAACAAATAAATGAATAAAGTTTGCCAGTAACACAAAATTAGGATGTGGGCAGATGAAATGTAAAGTGTAAGATGAAATGTAAAGTAAAAATATTAAATATGGGGGAGTTTGAGTTAGAAAGTGCACTAGAAGGATTGGAAGTCCTGATAGATTCATCACTATCAACATTTAGACAATGCACAGAAGCAATTAGGAAGGCTCATAGATTGTTGGGCTATATAATGCACTCAGTGCAGTTCAAGTCTAGAAATGTTCTCCTTAGGCTGTCTAATGCACTTGTGAGGCCATACCTTGAAGTACTCTGTACAATTTTGGTCTCCATATTGTGGGGGACGTGAAGACACTGGAGAGAGTCCAGAGAAGGGCGATTAGACTCTTTCCAGGTCTGCAGGGTATGTTTTATAAAGAAAGAAAGAATGAAACCTTTTCAGCCTAAGTAGACACAGAATGAGAGGAGACATGACAGAAGTGTTGGAAATCATTAAGGTGGGTGTCAGCTGCTAGTTCAACATCAATCCATCAACAAGGACACAGAGCCATAGGTGGAGACTGGAGATTTCAGACTAACATGAGGAAGCATTTCACTACAGAGCGAGTTGTGGACACATGGAACAAACTATCTAGTTGTGTAGTTGAGAGCAGTACCTTAGAGGCCCTTGAAACTAAAGCAGGATGGGTGGGATCCTTCATGATGTTTCCACATCTTTCAGCATAAATGACCTTGAAGACAGGTAGGCTGGTGTCAGTGATGTGTTGGGCAGCTTTAACTACCTGACATGGAGCCTTCCTGTTTGCCGCAGTACAATTTCCGTATCATGCAGTGATGCATGGTATGAAAACTACAACACTTCTGTAGAATGAAGTGAGTAAAGACGTGCATAATCCAGCTCTTTTTAGCCTGCTGAGAAAGCAGAGGAGCTGGTGAGCTTTCCTGACTGTGTAGGATGTGTTCTGGGACCACGAGAGGTCACACAAGATGTGCACTCTTAGGAATCTGAAACTGCTCGCAGTTTCCAACTGTTGTAGAAAAGGATGAGAGCTCTCCTGAAGTTGATAACTAACTCCTATGTCTTGTTGACACTGAGGAAGAGATTATTTGTCTGGCATCAGACCACAAACTCTTCCACCTCCTCTTTGTAGGCCATCTCATCATTGTCGGTGATGAGCCCCATCACTGTCATGTCATCAGTGAACTTGACAATGTGATTATTCGGGTGTTTGGCTGAGCAGAGTGTACATCAATGGGCTATATAACCGAATAAAAGATAACAAATACTTTGCCTTTATTTAAGAAGCACAACAAAGAAAAGCCCTGGGAACTGTCAGCCAATAGTTACTGCAGAGAGTTCTGATGGGCAAGATGCAACTGGGTAGTCAGCATGGATTTGTGCATAGTAGATCATGTCTTACAAACTTGATTCTGTTTGATGAAGTGAGCACGAAATTTGGGGATGGCAGGACAACAGATTTGATTAATGAGATTTAACAAGGCTTTTGCTAAGGTTCCACATGTTAAGCTGTTGTAGAAGGTTAGAAGATATAGAACTCAGGGAGAGTTGCTTAATGGGTACACAATGGCTTGTCAGCAGAAAACAGAGGTGACAGTGTTTCTCAAACTGAAGGACTGTGACTAGTGACATGTCTTGGACCCATTGTTGCTTGTCAACTATATGAAAGATTTTGATGAGGGTATACAAGTCATCGGATAGAAAGTCTGTAGATAATGGAAGTATAGGTGGAATAATTAAGGTGGAGGGGTGGAGGTCCAAAGGTGGTCAAGATGTTCCTTCCCTCTGCCAGTCCGCCAACCTGCAGGCCAGCCTTGGGAAAGGTGTGGGCAACTACTTAGCACCCTCCCCCCCCCCCCCGATCAGGGTCACATAAAGCCACGGGAGCAGGAGGTGGATGGTCGGATGAGTAGCTGGTACATATCACAATTCCTGGTTATGTGACCACCGATACCAGGCAAACAATCTCTGAAGAGTATTGATAATGGCTGGTGGTCACCTATCTTGTAAAGACACTGCCCAGAAGAAGGCAATGGCAAACCACTTCTGTAGAAAAATTTACCAAGGACAATCATGGTTCTAAGACCATGATTACTTACATCATACAACATGGCATATAATGATGATGATGATGATGATGATGATAACAGACAATGAAGATTATCAAACCTACAGGAGGATGTTGATCAGTTGAGTAAGTGGACCAAGGAATGGTAAATAGTGTCTTCCAGTAAGATGGTGATGTGCTCTGCCTCAGAGGCCTGTCTGGGTCCAACCAAAGGTGTATGTTTTTGTCTTGTACATCTTTCTTTTTTTTAAAAAAAATAATCACAAGACTCTACTGGATACCAAGAACATCAAGTACTGCAGGACTATCCCATCATCGAGTTGCTTGAAAAGGATGGAGCTGTTCTTGGGTATCATTGCTGTGTTGTCACCCAGACTTCTAGAGTACTGTTGGATGGTGCTTGGTGCAAGTGACTGTCTTGGACGTTTTTATTGTGATCGCAAGACCTTGTTTCACATTAGTAATAGAATACCGCAAACCCAGTTCAGTGGTTCATTAGTGAGACTGACGGCAGGGGAGCTGCATTCCCTTGTTTGTAGCAAACACAAGGCCCATGCTGTAGTCACCTGTGGTAGTCGACCAGGAGAGGTGACACAGAGGCAGTGTGGTAAAGCCTCGGTGGGCTACACTGGAATCCATACTTGGGTTGGGAGCTGGGCCCCCCCCCCCATCTATGCTAAGCACCCACCCCCACCCACCAGCGTTCGCTCAATGGACAAACAGGCTAGTCCGGGACAACTTAATATCAATTCTACAGTCAAACCATTCAGAGACTTAGATATTTTTTCCCTTGGTTCTGTATGTTTTTTCAGAAATCGTAACCATATACACTACGTGTAGTCTGCTATATGTTTTGCAGCTTGGCCCTGGAGGAATACTGTTTTGTTTGGCTGTATTCATGTTGAACTTGAACTTAATTCTGATAAGTTCAAGATGCTGCATTTTGAAGTTAAATCCAGGCAAGATTTTCACAGTGAATGGCAAGGCCCTAGGAGTGCTGTACAACAGAATGACTGAAAAGCATGTTTATAGTTCACTGAAAGTGGAGTCATAGATAGAGGGGAAAAAAACACACAGATGCTGCCTGAGTCCCTCCAGAGTTTTGTGTGTGTTGTCACCGATGGCCGTCAGAAGCTTGAGCATTAAGGTTGGGAAGACATGGTGCAGTGTACGAGATGCTAGCAAGGCTGACTGGGAGTATTGTGTTCTGTCTTGGCTGCCTTGCTATAGAAAAGATGTTATTAAGCTGGAAAGAGGGCTAAAAAGGTTCACTCCAGCAGGACTTGTAATATATAGTTATAAGGAAGGGATGAACAGTCTACAACTTCATTCCTTGGAGTATAGGAGATCTTACAAAGTTGCATAAAATCATGAGGGGCATAGATATGATGAAAGCACCCACTCCTCCCTCCGAGGCTGGGGAATCAAGAACTAGAGGGTGTAGAGTTAAGGTGAGAGGGGAAAGATTTAAGAGGCATTTGGGGTGCACCTTTTTATTTACAATAAGAGCGGCAGCTATGTGGCATCAGCTGCCAGAGGAAGTGGTTGAGGTAGCTATAATAATGACTTTTAAAAGACACTCGTACACCTACATGGACTGGAAAGGTTTAGAAGCTTACGGGCAAATGGGGCTAGCATGGATGCGACTATTTGCTTCCACGGACCAGCTGGGCTGAAGGGCCAGATCAGTGTCTCTACTGTAAACATCACATCTCTGCAAATGAAAACATCAGTCTCTCTCCCAGGTCCACTGTATAAAGGAAGGAGTTGCTTAGAAAAGTGCAACGTTAAGTAACTATATTTTCCATTTTGTAGACCAACTCAAACTTGCGGTAGCATTCTAAGACCTTTAAGATCTGAAGTGCATTGCTACAACATAGAGTATAACAAACTTCCTCTTGAAGGTAGGAATGGCAGCACAAAATTGGTGGAAAGCGGCCAGTGAAGGAGTGGAGCTCTGAGGCTTTGACTTGAGAGGCTTCGACAAGAAGAGGCGGAGGACGAGCTTGTTCCCAGTTAGTCTCTACAATGCCTCCTGAGACGGTGATGTGCTTCTCCTGTGAGATGTGGCAGTCTTGGGGGAACTCCCCTCTCCCGCAGGGTCACATCTGCCAGAAGTGCATGCGGCTGGGCGATCTGGAAGACTGTGTGAGGAATCTGGAGCACAGCTGGATGACCTTCAACTCATAAGGGAAAATGAGGCAATCATAAGTGAGAGCTACAGGGAGGTAGTCACACCTAGGCTGCTGGAAGCAGGTCGTTGGGTGACAGTCAGAGGGGGGGAAGCGAAGGTGAGTAGACAGGTAGTGCAGAGCACCCCTGTAGCCATTCCCCTGAATAATAAGTTCACCATCCTGGATACTGTTGGCAAGGACAACCGACCAGGTGTGAGCCACGGTGGCAGGGCCTCTGGCACTGAGTCTGACCCTGTGGTGCAGAAGGATGGGACGGAGAAGAGGAGAGCTGTCGTCATTGGAGACTACAGTCAGGGGAGCACACAAGAGATTTTGTGGACGTGAGAAGGACACCCGCATGGTTTGTTGCCTCCCGGGTGCCAGGGTCCGGGATGTCTCTGACCGGGTGCATGACATCCTGGTATGAGAGGGAAAGCAACCAGAAGTCGCAATACATGTTGGGACCAATGACATAGGCAGGAAGAAGGATGAGGTCCTGAAGTGTGAGTTTCAGGAACGAGGCAGAAGGCTGAAGAACAGGACCTCAAGGGTGGCGTTCTCAGGGTTGCTGTCAGTGCTACGTGAGAGTGATGGTAAGAATTGGAGGAGATGGCAGTTGAATGCGTGGCTGAGAGGTTGGTGCAGGGGGCAGGGTTTTAGATTTTTGGATCATTGGGTCTCTTCTGGGGAAGGTGGGACCTGTACAGATTGGATGGGTCGCACCTGAACTCGAGGGAAGAGCAATATCCTTGCAGGTAGGTTTGCTAGCATGATTCGGGAGGGTTTAAACTAATTTGCAAGGGGGATGTTAGGGATAAATTTGTCCCGGTGAGGAAGATAAAGAATGGTAGGGTGAAGGAACCATGGGTGACAAGTGAAGTGGAAAATCTAGTCAAGTGGAAGAAGGCAGCATACATGAGGTTTAGGAAGCAAGGATCAGATGGGTCTATTGAGGAATATAGTGTAGCAAGAAAGGAGCTTAAGAAGGGGCTGAGAAGAGCAAGAAGGGGGCATGAGAAGGCCTTGGCGAGTAGGGTAAAGGAAAACCACAAGGTATTCTTCAATTATGTGAAGAACAAAAGGATGACAGGAGTGAAGGTAGGACCGATTAGAGATAAAGGTGGGAAGATGTGCCCGGAGACTGTGGAAGTGAGCGAGGTCCTCAATGAATACTTCTCTTCGGTATTCACCAATGAGAGGGAACTTAATGACGGTGAGGACAATATGAGTGAGGTTGATGTTCTGGAGCATGTTGTAATTAAGGGAGAGGAGGTGTTGGAGTTGTTAAAATACATTAGAACAAATAAGTCCCCGGGGCCTGACGGAATATTCCCTAGGCTGCTCCATGAGGCGAGGGAAGAGATTGCTGAGCCTCTGGCTAGGATCTTTATGTCCTTGTTGTCCACAGGAATGGTACCGGAGGATTGGAGGGAGGCGAGTGTTGTCCCCTTGTTCAAAAAAGGTAGTAGGGATAGTCCAGGTAATTATAGACCAGTGAGCCTTACATCTGTGGTGGGAAAGCTGTTGGAAAAGATTCCTAGAGATAGGATCTATGGGCATTTAGAGAATCATGGTCTGATCAGGGACAGTCAGCATGGTTTTGTGAAGGGCAGAACATGCCTAGCAAGCCTGATAGAGTTCTTTGAGGAGGTGACTAGGCATATAGATGAGGGTAGTGCAGTGGATGAAATCTACATGGATTTTAGTAAGGCATTTGACAAGGTTCCACATGGTAGGCTTATTCAGAAAGTCAGAAGGCATGGGATCCAGAGAAGTTTGGCCAGGTGGATTCAGAATTGGCTTGCCGGCATAAGGCAGAGGGTCATGGTAGAGGGAGTACATTCAGATTGGAGGGTTGTGACTAGTGGTGTCCCACAAGGATCTGTTCTGGGACCTCTACTTTTTGTGATTTTTATTAACGACCTGGATGTGGGGGTAGAAGGGTGGGTTGGCAAGTTTGCAGACGACACAAAGGTTGGTGGTGTTGTAGATAGTGTAGAGGATTGTCGAAGATTACCAAGAGACATTGACAGGATGCAGAAGTGAGCTGAGGAGTGGCAGATGGAGTTCAACCCGGAGAAGTGTGAGGTGGTACACTTTGGAAGGACAAACTCCAAAGCAGAGTACAAAGTAAATGGCAGGATACTTGGTAGTGTGGTAGAGCAGAGAGATCTGGGGGTACATGTCCACAGATCCCTGAAAGATGCCTTACAGGTAGATAGGGTAGTTAAGAAAGCTTATGGGGTGTTAGCTTTCATAAGTCAAGGGGTAGATTTTAAGAGTCGCGATGTAATGATGCAGCTCTGTAAAACTCTGGTTAAGCCACACTTAAGAGTACTGTGCCCAGTTCTGGCCGCCTCACTATAGGAAGGATGTGGAATCATTGGAAAGGGTACAGAGAAGATTTACCAGGATGCTGCCTGGTTTAGAGAGTATGGATTATGATCAGAGATTAAGGGAGCTAGGGCTTTACTCTTTGGAGAGAAGGAGGATGAGAGGAGACATGATAGAGGTGTACAAGATATTAAGAGGAATAGACAGAGTGGATGGTCAGTGCTTCTTCCCCAGGGCACCACTGCTCAGTACAAGAGGACATGGCTTTAAGGTAAGGGGAGGGAAGTTCAAGGGGGATATTAGAGGAAGGTTTTTCACTCAGAGAGTGGTTGGTGCGTGGAATGCACTGCCTGAGTCAGTGGTGGTGTCAGATACACTAGTGAAATTTAAGAGACTACTAGACAGGTATATGGAGGAATTTAAAGGGGGGTTTTATGGGAGGCAGGGTTTGAGGGTCAGCACAACAATGTGGGCCGAAGGGCCTGTAATGTGCTGTACTATTCTATGTTCTATGTAAATCAAAACTTGCCTGTAGTGACACCACAATCTACTGCATCCTAAAGAAGAACGTGTTTAGACAAGAACACAAGAAATAGCCGCAGGCCATTTGGTCCCCTTGAGCCTGCTCCATTATTTGACAAACTTTATCTCATTTTCACATACTTGCCTGGTTCCTATAATTTGCCAATTTCCCTAAAATCGAAAAGCCCAACACTCTTGGTCTTTAATGTGAACACTGAAAATTGAGGATTCGCAGCTTTTTAACAGAAGCGCTTCTTCATTTCAATTTTAAAGGGCATACACCTTATCCTAAGACCTCAATTCCAAATTCTCCAGGGAGCAATTATCCTCTCAATATTAACCTTTCAAGATGGGCAGTGTCTTAAAGAAAAGCAGGAAATTCTGGAAATAGATTATGAAGCAATTGTAAACAGAGAGAAACAGTTCCAGCATTTTCTTTTTTTATTTCAGATCTGCATCATCTGCTGTTCTTTTTGCTTTATCTTCAGGATCTTACATGTTCAGCAAGATCATTTATTATTTTTTCTAAACTCCTGCACAGTGAAAGCTCAAGGTAACCTTAATCTCGTGAAAAATCTCTCATATTATTCCTTAAATAAAGAGGTCAACAATATAACCAAATTCTTGTGCAGCTGTGCCAAAATGTATGTATTGATACGCATTCCATTCCTCTTGCAAAAAAGGCCAAGATGCCAGTCTTTTAATAAATACTTGCATTTTAATTTTGATGCTTGTGTGACCTAGATCTCTGCTAACATTAGCTGTTAATAGGCTTACAATGTGCACCCTCGATTTCCTATTTTTTGATTTGATTTTGTCGTTTATAAACAACATTCCTCACTTTTAATTCGGATTAGGCTTCAGCTTTCCTTTTTGCGTACTTATGGGAACTCCTGCAACTGTCTTATTTCTTCCTCAGCTATCATATTTTTACTCTGGTTTCTCATTTCATCTGCTCTTTCTTTTTTAATTGAGTTTTCAAATGATTACAGAAAGAAAAAAATATATATACCCTTCCCCCCTCCCCTTAGCCCCTCCCCCCTAACATCCCTATAGAAAAATAGAAAAAGAAAAAAAAGAAAGAATGCCTGGATATCGGAAGATCCCCACATGCTCCACGGAGTTCATAATAACTTTAGTATATATATTTATTTCTTTCCCCAAATAACCAATTATTTTATCTTCTGAGCACCTATATATTTAATCCTGTCTTTTGTAAATAAGGGCGCCAAATTTTCAAAAATGTTTCATATTTATCTCTTAAATTATAAGTAATTTTTTCAAGTGGAATACAGCTGGAAATTTCATTCTTCCAACGATCTATACTTAAGTATGAATCCGATTTCCAAGTAACTGCAATAGCCTTTTTGGCTACTGCCAGTGCAATTTTTATGAATTCTTTCTGATATTTATTCAATTTGGGTTTCGATTTTATCCCTTCAATATCACCTAATAAAAATAATATTGGATTATGTGGAAGTTGTGTTCCAATAACTTATTCCAATAAAACTCTTAAATTTGTCCAAAAACGTTGAATTTTAGAACAAGACCAAGTAGAATGTAAAAAAGTACCGATTTCTTGGTTACATCGGAAACACTGATCAGATAAATTTGGATTTTATTTATTTATTTTTTGTGGTGTAATATATAAATTGATGTAAAAAATTATATTGCACTAATCTTAACCGGACATTTATTGTATTTGTCATACTATCAAGACCAATTTGTTTCTTCAATTTTAATATTCAAGTCACTTTCCCATTTTTGTCTTGACTTATGGATTCCTTGTTTAATTGCCTGTTTTTGAATCAAACTGTACATACAAGAAATAAATTTTTTAGTTTTTCCTTTTTGAATTAAAGTTTCTATTTCATTAGATTCCGGCAATAACATTGTTTGTCCTAATTTTTCTCTTAAATAAGCCCTTAATTGGAAGTAACAAAAAAGAGTGTTGTTTGATACTTCATATTTATTCTTTAATTAATCAAATGACATTAATATACCTCCTTCAAAACAATCTCCTATATATCTAATCCCTTTTTGAAACCAATTATATAAAAGTTGATTATCCATTGTAAAAGGAATAAGTCTATTTTGAATTAAAGATCTCTTTGCTAATAAAGATTTGTCTCATCATCAACATTTATCTTATTCCATAAGTCAATCAAATGTTTTAATATAGGAGATTCTTTCTTTTCCCGTATCCATTTAGATTCCCATTTATATATAAAATCTTCTGGTGTATTTTCTCCTATTTTATCTAGTTCTATTCTAATCCATGCCGGTCTATCTTTCTCAAAAAAAGATGCAATAAATCTAAGTTGATTTGCTTTATAATAATTCTTAAAATTTGGAAGTTGTAACCCTCCTAGATCAAATTTCCATGTAAATTTTTCCAACGATATTCTTGACATCTTACCTTTCCAAAGAAACTTCCTCACATATTTATTTAACTCTTAAAAAAACTTCTGGGGTAGTTGTATTGGTAGTGATTGGAATAAATATTGTAGTCTAGGGAATATATTCATTTTTACGGTATTTACTCTACCTACTAATGTTATTGGCAATATCATCCATTTATCAAGATCTTCTTGAATTTTTTTCAATAATGGTAAGTAATTTAATTTATATAAGTTCTTTATATCATTATCAACTCTTATACCTAAATATTTTATACCGTTTGTCGGCCATCTAAATTGAGTTATTAATCGACATTGACTATAATCTCCTTTAGTAAGAGGTAAACTTTCACTTTTATTTTGTAACCTGATATTTTCCCATATTCTTCTAATCTAGAGGATAATTTACGCAACGAGTGCAATGGGTTTGTTAAATAAAGCAGAACACCATCAGCAAATAAGTTAATCTTGTATTCTTCCTGGTTAACTCTGAAACCCTTAATATCTGGGTCCATTCTAATTAATTCAGCTCATGGTTCTATCGCCAACACAAATAAAGCAGGTGATAATGGACAACCTTGCCTAGTTGACCTTGTTAACTGAAATGGTGTTGAAATTTGACCATTTGTCACTACTTTAGCTTTGGGATTAGTATTTAAGGTTTTAATCCATTTTATATAAAATACTCCTAATCCATATTTTTCCAATACCTTAAATAAAAAATCCCATTCCAATCTATCAAATGCTTTTTCTGCATCTAAAGCAACTGCCACACTCATTTCCTCCCTCTTTTGAGCCAAATGAATTATACTAAATAACCGAGTTACATTATCTGCCGATTGTCTATTTTTAATAAATCCTGTTTGATCCATATGTATTAATTTTGGTAAGTATTTAGATAATCTGTTAGATAAGATTTTTGCTATTATTTTATAATCAGCGTTTAACAAAGAAATACCGTATATGATGTTGGCTTTAAAAGATCTCTATCTTTTTTTGGCAATACTATTAAAATAGCTATCGAAAAAGATTCTGGAAGTTTATGCGTTCTTTCCACTTGATGTATTAACTCCATAAAAGGAGGAATTAATAAATCTTTAAACTTTTTATAAAATTCAGGCAGAAAACCATCTTCTCCTGGAGATTTATTACTTTGAAATGATCCTAGAGCTTCTTCGACCTCTTTTAATGTAAAAGGCATATCTAATCCCTTCTGTTCTTCCGTATTCAATTTTGGAAGAGTTATTTGTGATAAAAACCTTTCTATCTTGACATTATCATTTTGTGATTCTGATTTATACAATTCAGAATAAAAATTCTTGAAAGTTTCATTAATTTCTAAAGGTTTATAAGTAATTTTATTTACTCTTGTTCGAATTGCATTTATCATTTTAGAAGTCTGGTCTGTTTTCAACTGCTATGCAAGGACCTTATGTGATCTTTCACCTCGTTCATAATATCTCTGTTTAGTTCTCATAATTGCTTTTTCTGGTCGATATGTCTGAAGTGTATTATATTGTAACTTCTTATTAATAAGTTGACTTAGTTTTTCTTCTGTCATATATCTTTGAGATTCTCTTTCTCATCTGCTCTTTTTAAATTTTTTCCCAATACTTTGCTGGTTTCTGAAGTTTTTCCAATCTTTAAGCCTGCCATCGTTATTCACAAAATAATTCAGCCTTTTAGTTAGGCACTTCTTTCTTGTTAATACTTATGAAATATTAACTTAAATATTACTGTTGGTCATCTATTGTCACACACTTGAACTTAAAATCCCTGCCCACCTTAGTCAACACTCGATATGACACAACTTTTATTGTCAATTCCCTGTAGTCTAAAACTGGTTCATCTAATTTCTGGTCCACTCATATCCCATGAAATTTAATCCTATCTTCAGTACAGATTAGTTAAGTGCCATCAAGTCATCGTCGACTCATGGCGACCCTATGGATAGTTGCCCTAAATGGGTTTTGATCCACGCAAAGGCAGCTCATTGTAGATCACGTTGCGATAAAGCTGTCCTTATGTGTCCATCCAACAGATTGGTGGCCTTCCTCTGTTGTCCTTCCACCGTGCTGAGGATAATATTCTTTTCCAGGGAGCTGTTTCTTCGCAAAATATGCCAAAGTACAATAGGTGGAGTCTTGTCATTTGACCCTGCTGAGAGAGACTTGGTTTGATCTTGTTGAGGACTGACTGTTCTGAGAGAGGTCCATAAGATGTGTGATATTTTTCTCTAGCACCACAGTTCAAAGGCATTGATACACTTCCTATCCTCTTCCTTTCCCATCCATATAATATCGTTGAGAACACTATTGCCTGCACAAGTTGAATCTTTGCATGTAGAGACAGATTCCTGTTCCTGCAGATCTTCTCTCAATCCTTCATGGCTACTCTGCCAAGAGCAATACTTCATTGGATTTCCTGAATGCTTACTGCTTTGGTATTAATCATCGATCCAAGTAACTTGAAACTGTCAACCACTTCAATTTCCTCTCCATCGAGATTGAAATTGGTTGCGCTGCCAGTAGTCATGACCTTAGACTTCCTTGAGTTAAGGTGCATGTTCAGATCAGCTGACTCCATGCCAATTCACATTTGGCACAAACAGGAATCTAGGTTATTGGGCTGTTTGCTCTGCTTTGGAACTCGTCCCCTCACTCTGTCTGAAAAGCTTTCTTACTTCTTTGTTATCACTTGCACAGAACTGCAGTTATGAAGAGATGATCCCATCTGAAGCTGAATCAAGCTCAAGAGGAGACGTATTTGATTTTAAGATATTAAGGTTCCACATATCAAATAATGATACAGCACAATTAAGAGTACTATACCAGCATGGATTGAGATTGGTTAAAGAGCAGTAAACAGGAGGAAGAAATTAATCACATTCAGTTGGAAGACTATGACTGGGCATTTGACAAAAGGTGACTGATGGAACTTCAGGTGTGCGCAACCTACATCAATGGTTTCCATGATACAGTTAAAAACGTTGCTGATGATGGAATCCAATGTGGATTGCAGGGATTAAAGGTTAGCTGGAAACACACAATCAAATCACAATCTTTTGCGTCAAATCAAATTAGCGAGGATGGTGGAGGGCAGCCAACAAGTATCACCATGCTTCCAGTGCCAACATAATAAGCCCACAACTGACCTTAACTGTCTACGGAATGTAGGAGGAAACCAGGGCACCCGGAGGAAAACCCCATGGTCACGGAGCAGGAAATAAAACCCAATTACCGATCGCAGGTGCTGTAAGGTGATGCTCCAAGATGTACAGTGAACAGATAAGGACATAGCAGGTGAAATATTACGTAGAAAAAAGCAGAGTGTCGTTAAACAGTGAGAGGTTTAAAGGTGTCCACACACATCAAACACTGAAAGTTAACGCGTAGGTACCGAAAGAAATGAGAAAGGAGCACAATATCTTGGTTATCCTTCTTGTAAATAGATTTTTGAACAAGAGGTATTACTGGAATTTTAAACACCCAGTGAAGCCTCACTGTACAGCCATGGGTGCAACCAAAGGTTTATTGGATCAATTCTTGTAATGAGGGAATTGTTCAGTAAGGAGAGTGTTGGTGGAGAGGCCCCATACTCTCCTGAATTTAACAGATATAAGCAAACTGTTTCCCAATTGATATATTCAGGGTGCACCGAAAACAAAGCACAAATTCAGGACTGAGAAAAGAAAACCCTTCACTTACATAGTGTTTATAATTTCCTACCTGATGAATGAGCACATTCAAGGCAGACCTTGATATTTTTTTTAATTATGAAGGAAATCAAAGGAATACATGGTATATGCAGGGAAATGATGGTGGTTTATGACTGCCTTTGTATGGTTCCACTTTAACAACTGGGAATTCAGGGGAATCCAGGGATCAGGGAAAGTAGTGGGATGTTTAAAAAGTAATCATAATGAATGGCATGAGGAGGGGAAACGGTTGACTCCTGCTTTCATTATTAATCTTATAACAACTCTATGCATGCTCTCCCTCTCCAGTTGTCCCCTGACCCCCAAAAAATTTAAACTAGATGGGCAACAGAGCCTTCAGCTTCATCATCACATCCTCAACGTTCCCAAGTATGGCGACACCTTCCTCCCATTACAGACCCTCTTCCACCACCCCGCATAGTCCCTCCTCCCACGATAGCCGCCCTTCATCCCCCTCCACACGACAAGGATCCTCCCCTAGCACAAGGTCTCCTCTTCCTCCAGCCCACCACACGGACACCCATCCCCCTCACAGCATCCCCTTTCTTCACCCCACACCGGAGAAGTCACCTTTGTCTCCCACCACAGCCGCGCTTCTTCCCGTCAGACACGGACACACCGGTCAACCTCCCCACTCCCACCGCAATGGAGGCCGCTCAAACGCCGAGATGACGCCCTTCCCGCCAGGCCCCAGGTGCCTCTAACCTGGGTCGCCACTGTCCGTCTCCAGGAAGTCCTCCTCCAGCAGGTGCTCCACGATGAGTTTGACCTGCTCAGTCAGTTCCCGCATAGTGTACCGAACTCGCAGTGCGCCCGATTGAAACAAGGAAATGACTGGACCGCCGCCGTTGTTCCTCTGCGAAGCTTGGGCCCGTCCGCCCGTCCTGATTAAACCAAGCCCCGCCCCCCGCCGCCGAGATCCACCAAGCCCCGCCCCCCGCCGCCGAGATCCACCAAGCCCCGCCCCCCGCCGCCGAGATCCACCAAGCCCCGCCCCCCGCCGCCGAGATCCACCAAGCCCCGCCCCCCGCCGCCGAGATCCACCAAGCCCCGCCCCCGCCGCCGTGATCCACCAAGCCCCGCCCCCGCCGCCGAGATCCACCAAGCCCCGCCCCCCGCCTAGATCCACCAAGCCCCGCCCCCGCCGCCGAGATCAACCAAGCCCCGCCCCCCGCCGAGATCCACCAAGCCCCGCCCCCGCCACCGAGATCAACCAAGCCCCGCCCCCCGCCGCCATGATCGATCAAGCCCCGCCCCCCGCCGCCGAGATCCACCGTCCCGCCCCCGCCGCCGTGATCGATCAAGCCCCGCCCCCGCCGCCGTGATCGATCAAGCCCCGCCCCCCGCTGCCGTGACCGGGTCGGGCCAAGCCCCGCCCCGTCTGCCGAGCTTAATCTTCGCATTTCTCCCTTGTCTGTTCTGAGCATCTATGTGTCTGAAACTTGTCCCACCCCTCAGGGCACTTCTCAGGCGTAGCTTGTCCCACCTGGTGACTAGACTCACCCTGGCAGTCTCTCTCTGTACCTGCATTCCCTTGCTGCTGTGGTGAAGTAAAGACCAGACACCTTAACCCCTCATTATATTTCTGCTCCCTCCCACTCCATTCTTACAAACACCCATCCCTTCCTTCCTTCTCTTCTTCCTCACGCTGCCCCTAACGTTACCCGCCTTAGACCCACTCCTGCAATCCAGATGACCAAACTCCTTGATCCAAGCCCACCCACCATTCATAACCACGCCATTCCTCATTCCACATCACCCTACAAAACTATTCTCCCCACCATACTACACCTATCATTTGCACCCATTCCTTTTATATGACCCTTCAGGCCCTGCCTTCACCAACACTCAGCTCTACACATCCCTGCTCCCCTCCTCCATCCTCCCAGTTGCCGCTCCATCTCTTTCCTTATTCCCAGTGATTCAGCATTCACAACCGGCTGTCTGCCTTTTGTAACCACCTTGTGAAGGGCAGGCGATTCTGCCTTCTTGCCCTAAGGCAGATTTTTTCTTAAAAACTTAAGACTGTGTACCATCAAGATAATCAAACACCCAATGTCAAAAAACAACAAATTGTGTGAAGAATAAAAAGTAAACAAATAATGTTCACTGCAGAGTCCCTGGAAGTGAGTCGGCAGCACTGTTCTGATGGCTGCAGGCCACAGCTGCGGAGTGAGTCCAGCACCAAAGTGCCTTGATCAAATCGCACAAATAGCAAATAAGAAGTGAACAAAAAACACAGGAATATGAACTGCAGGGCTGCCAAAAGTGAGTCCACGGCTGCAGAGTGTATTCAGGGTTGAAGTGAGTGGAGCCCATCTAGACCAATGGTTGTAGGGCAAGAGCGCTCTCAAACCAGGCTCTGTGGGGCCCAAGACTCCTGCACCTTCTGCCTGCTAACGGAAGAGACCGTCAAACACAGGCAGGCAGCGCAAGACAGCTGTCCATTTTCCACTCTCATCCTCGACAATTTTAATCCTGATTGGCGCACAGTAATGGAGCCAACCACAGATCAGGAATTTCACTGGCGCCGAATCCGTCAGGAGATCACAGAAGCGCCAGATTGTTCAGTCAACAGATATTCTTGAAAGGGATATTACAGGCTGCAACCGATCACCGTTCAGAAGCAGAAGAACATCGAGTCATTTTATAAACTATCAGCAAGATGTTGCCATTGCTCACTGGTGCCATCTAGCCACAATCAGTAATATGCTGATCTGTGATAGGAGACGACATGGTCAAGGACCTTGGGAGAGCAACTTTGCTGATAAAATAGAGCAGATTGTTTCACTTCTTTTGTACAGATAAATGTGACGTTTTATTTTAATTCAAATTCATCCTTCAAATATGATTTAATACAATACAAACAGTTTGAAATGTAAATCCCTTTGGTGTAAATGACATGCTGAAGGTAATAACCTGAAATAGTTAAACCACATACATAATCAATCAGTTCATATCTGCTTTAGTGTTGTAACCACTTAGTCATACCCAGAGTCACAGGCATTCACTTACACCCAACTATACGTTAAAACTATCAATTCATACCTCTGCATTCAAACTCAGAGACATACATATACCCACACTAGCAAATGCTGCCTCACTCAAATTCCCTCATGCATAATCTCACTGTTATCCTCTTCTACACAGATTATACTCACAACCATCCACTGAAAAGATGAATGTTATTGCCATTGAGCATATAAATTTAACTCTTTCATACATCAGTGCAAATGTGTATTGTGCAGAGCAGAGAGTGACATTTTTGCCACATCCAGTGTAATATACCGAAGGACTTCCTGAGGAAATTCACTGAATACAACAACTGGGGAACAGTGTCTAAATGAACTGAGGATTCTTCAGGACTGATTGCTTTTAAGAGCTGCAAAAGAGTAGCAAACTTTACTCACACTTGCTGATATACACAAAAACCTTCAGTTAAATCTGGGCAGATATTTTAATGCAGGTCCCTATGTACGATGGTGGTCTGTCAGTGTTGGTCTCACAAGGTATCATGCTTAAGGGATATACATTCCATTCCTCCAGTACAAATTGAAACTTCACATTATTTCTATGCAATCGTCTTTTTTCCTGGGATGGTGGAAGCAGACAGCCTTTGAACGGATGTGTTAGAAGATCTCTTGGATGCTCCTCACTCAATTTTAACATTTGCCTGAGGGAAAAGAAATGTGGTTAAAAGGATGGAGCAGTAGCTGCAACACCAATTTATTGTATAGATTTCTTATTGTATGCACCATTTACAATCCTAATGCATGCTACTTCTGCAAGAATACTCCTTAGGTACACACAAACTCCTTCCTTGTGAATAGTCCCTCACTACAAACATGACCTCACTCCTCCTCCATGTACAGTTTTTCCCTTGCACCATTCTTTGCCTGCAATCACCTTCCCATGGTCATGTCTCCTTCCACACCGGAGTATAGTTCTCCGCCAGCATCTTTCTTTTCAGATTCATTCCTTCCTTGGAATACTCATATGTCATACGTCTCATATGCTTTACTGTGCAAAAGTCTTAGGGTGCCTAAGATTTTTAAATAATGCTCTATTTTGTCAATGTGGAGCAGAGAGTGAGTTTGTTATTCTTGCAGGGGCAACGGATGTTGGGAATGATGAGGCTGGAGTACCAAGGGAGGGTTTTGGGACAGGTGGGAGAGGAGTGCCAGGGCTTGTGAGTGGAGGGAAGGGGGTTGAGTGGCATGAGTGCTGACACACCCAGCCCTGAGACACCAGGCAATGTGATTTGATTCCAACAAACTGGTTTTTTGATCATTACAGAATGTCTCTCTGGTGCTTCCCACTCAGTCCCTTCTCCCTTCCTCTTTTCTCAGCCATGAGTCCCCTCTCCCTGTCCCCTTCCCACTCTCAGTCCACAGTAGAGACCCATATCAGAATCAGGTTTATCATCATTTAGATATGTAATTTTTTTTGTGTGGCAGCTGTACATAAATTTACTACAGCAAAGTCTTAGGCCAGAAGAGAAAGAAAGAAGGGCCAGATGGAGCCAGCTTGTGAGAGGTGGAGATAGAGGCTGGAGAATGATAAACAAGGAAATAAAGTTACACATGCAGCAATAAGATAAGTAACGAAACTACTAACAGAAACCATGAAGAGAAAGAGGAAATAGTAAATAAATTAGTTTTTTCTTACTTTTATAGATGTAGAAGATAGACCACACTCTTTAACAGCTTGAGGAGCACAAACAGGAAACCTTCCACAAAAGTATTATCCCATTAAGTTTAAGGGCAGCTGTATACAATACTGCAAATGTTCAATGTTAAGTTCCTTCCTGTTCCCTGTAGTGCCGTATAGAGACTGGAGTCAATGCCTTCCCCTGTATCCCCTCAGAACAGACTCTTCATGTGTTGGTGCTAATGTTCCTCACAGATCTTCACTCATTCCATTCAGCATTCTTCCCTATTCCTACTACTGCTTTGCTTTATTTTGATTGGATTGACATTAATCACCTCAGCCCTTTCCTGCAGTGGTGAGTTATATATTTCACTTTCAAAGCTATTGCATTTCTCTTCAATTTCTGCTGTATATTATGGTTGATTGATGCCCCCTGAATTTAGACATTCTCATAAGAAATATATACTGTGTATTTATCTTCCCAATCCAATCATAGTTTTGAAGCCTTTTTTCAGTTCTCCAGAAAGTCTTAAGGAATATAGGAGAGATACTGGAAATCTGGACTAAAGCAGAAAATGCTAAAAAAATTCACCAGGTCCAATGGTATTTGCAGACAAATTTAATGTTTCAGGTCCAACACCTTTCACCAGAACTGGAAAAAAAAAAGCTAGTTCTCAATTATTAGCGAATGTAGCTCTGTACTCTGAATTCTGGTGTTATTCGTGTAAGCTATTTTCATGGACTTTCTCCTAAGCTATCATGGACTCCCTGTAGCATGGAAGAATATGCTCTGACTATGCTTACGTAAGCTAATTATAAATATTGTTGAATTCCAGCCAATTAAAAATCAATCCAATTGTTTTGTTGACATTTTATTACTTTTGATGACCGCTAACTTACCTTGTAAACTATTTGTCATATTGAATTCTGTTGCTCTTATCTTAACTGTCAGTTTCTGAGGTGAAGGTGACAGATTTAAATTGCATCACACAGTATCCATTTATTTAAAAGGTCACCTGCTTCTTAATGCCCTTAAGTGCAAGCTTTGACAGCAAATTGACTGCAGACACCCTCTCCTGTATTCAATTGCACAGTTTGTAGCATGTACAATACAAATCTACTGGATCTCCCCAACGTAGCCCTCCATTTTCCTTTCATCAATGTGCCTAAGAGTCTCTTAAATGTCTCCAATTTATCTTCCTCTACCACCACCCCTGGCAGTGTGTTCCACACACCCACCACTCACTGTGTAAAAAAAAAACCCTCACATCACCTTAAAATTATGGCACCTTGTATTAATATTTCTGCCCTTGAGGAGAAGGTGCCAGCTGTCTGCTCTATCAATACATCTTATCATCTTAAATTCTCCTTCACTCCAAAGAGAAATTCCCTAGTTTGCTCACCTCATCCAACTCCAGGCACATTTCCTGTTTAATCTCTGATCATTCCTACCCTCACTCTTTTAATGTGTATAACACCTTGGGGATTTTCTTAATCCTACTCACCATGTCCCCTACTACCACCCCAAAGTTCTTTCCGAAGCTCCTTCATGGCCACCTTACATTTCTCAAGAGTCCTGTCTGATCATTGCTTCCTAAACCTTATGTATTCTGCTTTATTGCTCTCAGCTAGTTTTTCCACATCTCTTGTCAACCATGATTCTTTCATCCTACCACCCTTTCCCTTTCTCAATCGGACAAGCCTATCCAGGACTGCATGCACACACCCACTCGTCCTGGTATTCACTTCTGTTGCTGTGCGTGCCTCCACATTTACAGAATCTGCCATGTTCCTTCCTGATCTACCCTCTTTCTCATTCCTTCTCTGATGTCACATCCACACTCTGCATTGCTTCAGTCTCATGTAACCAGTCTGCTTTATCAATCAGATGAACACCCTGAAAATTCATTCACACTATGAAAATTCCTGTCCATTCACTCGTATCCACACCCACTCATAAACCCTGCTGCCTTTATTGGTCCCCTCTCCTCATTCCAATTTTTTTCAGAATTAATACTCTTCATGCGCATAAGCACTGATTCTCACACAATTTTCTCAGCTGAACAACCTGCTCATTTAATCTTCTGATGTATGTATCCTTCCTGTGCATTCACACTGCGCAATCTGGATGATGCGTGTACAGGCCCTTCCTCTCTGTATTAGTTGCCAAGAGCCTTTCTTCCTGCGTCCATTTTAACTCATCTGTATTTCACCTGGATGCAATGCTGAAAGTGAGGAATTTCCCTTCAGAGATTCAAGGGTGCTGGCCTAAAACGTGGACTGTTTATTAATGTCCATAAGGCTATATCATTTGGCCCATCGAGCTTGCTCTGCCATTTCATAATGGGTGATCCATTTTTCCTCTCCTGCCTTCTCCCTATATTCCTTCTATCAACCTATCAACCTCTGCCTTAAAGATACATAATGACTAGGCCTCCACAGCTGCCCGTGGCAAAGAATTCCACAGATTCACCACTCTCTGGCTAAAGAATTTCCTGCTCATCTCCATTCTGAAAGGACACCCCTCTATTCCAAGGCTGTGTCCTCTGGTCTTAGACTCTCCCACCACAGGAAACATCTTCTCCTCATCCACTCTATCAAGGCCTTTCACCATTCAATGGGTTTCAATTCGGTCACCCCTCATTCCTTTGAATATAGGCCCAGAGCCATCAAAAATGATAAACCATTCAATCCTGAAATGATTTTTATGAACCACCAGTTTCAGCACATTGTTAATTTCTATAAATGCTATCTGAGCTACTTAATTGCTCTTTCTTCCTGTGCCCATTTTAACTCAGCTGTATTTCACCTGGTTGGCCCGTAACATCGACTGTACTTCTTCCTATAGATGCTGCCTGGCCTGCTGCGTTCCACCAGCATTTTGTGCGTGTTGCTTGAATTTCCAGCACCTGCAGATTTCCTCGTGATTACATGCTTAATTGCTCTAGCATTTTTGTGTGTGTTGCTTTGGATTCCCAGCATCTGAAGAATCTCTCTGATTTTTGTTACCAATGTCACTCTGAACATTGCAATTAACTTGTACGTGATCATTGATCCCATTAATGAAGGTGGGGAATCCCTCATTTATTTCATCACTTACCCATCCATTCGACTTGCTCACCCAGTTTTTGAGCTTTGTATCAATAAAAGTTTTCAAGGCAGCCCCAATTTCTTCAATTAGGTTTGGCACCTGTTTCATAGTTTGCATTCCCAATGAAGCTGAGATCTTCAGCAGATTTTCTTCCACTGCAAGTTCCTTCTCACTGGACCAGTTCTGGAAGATCGTGTTCACTGTGCTGGAAAATAGCTCACATGCCTTTGTGAGAGAGAGGGAGGTCACTTAAAAGATGGCTCAGTGTTTTTACCTTATTTTTGCCATTCTATTCCTCTGAATAACACTCAACCTTTTGCCATCTTTATCCATCTCTAACCTCAATCCTGCAACCTTCTTCAACCCCATCAGACCATAAGACATATGGGCAGAATTAGGCCATTCATCCTATTGAGGGTGTTCTGCCATTCAAGTAACCCTGAAGTGTATTTGATCTTCTCCTGTTCGGGCCTTTTAAGTGGCAAGTGGCCGCACTGCCTTTAGCTGCCAAGGGCTTCAACTCTGAAATTCCTTCTCTCATTTCTGACTCCTTTGCACTTGAGCAGAAGAGTGTGGGTTCAAGCCTCACTCAAGAAACTTCAGCATTAAAGTCTATGCCGATATGCCAGAGCAGTGCTGAAAAGTAACTACCAAAGCTTAATAGCTAATCAACAATTTCGGAACTGTAGTCATTGTAGTAATGCAGGAAATATAAAGCCTATTTTTCCCCATAAAGACACAAGAATAATACCAATGTCCAGATAATTTATGTCAGTGGTGTTTAATGCTTGATATTGGAATTCCTGAGACATATGGGTTAGTAGGTTAATTGGACTGAAGTTGAGATGTAGTGTTCAAGTTGTATAAGATGTTGGTGAGGCCTAATTTGAAGGAATGTCTGCAGTTCAATCTACAGGAAATATATAAGTAAGACTGAAAGAGTAGAGGATGTTGCAAGGACTTGAGGCCCTGAGTTATAGCAATAGGCTAAATAAGTTAGGACTTTATTCCCTGGAGTGTTGGAAAATGAGGGAAGATTTGATAGATATATTTCAAATTATGAGGGATATTGATGGATACATGCAGGCGAGCTTTTCCACGAAGGTTGGGTGATGAGGCTAGAACTGGAGGTCATAGGTTAAGGGTGAAGGGTAAAATTCTTAACGGGAACATGAGAGGGAAATTCTTCCCTTAGAGGACGGGGAAAGTGTGGAACAAGCTGCCAGTGGAAGTGATGGATAAGGGTTTGATTTCAGCATTTAAGAGAAATTGGGATAAGTATATCAGTGGAAGAGGTATGGAGGCCTATGGTCTGGGTGCAGGTTGATGGGACTAGGCAGATTAATAGACTAGATGGGCCAAAGGGCCTGTTTCTCTGATGTAATGCTTTATGACAATGACGTTATGACGTGGGTGTAATTGCGTGGCACAAGTTCGTTGGGCCAGAAGGACCTGTTAACATGCTAAATCTCCACATAAATAAAAATAATAATATGACACTATTATTACAGATATTGTAGCAGGGAATTTCAAAAAACTTAAGATAATCAGGCAAAGTCAGAAAGATCTTGTGAAAGGAAAATCACATTCGGCCAATGTATTAGAATATTTTTTAAGACAGAGGTGGATAGATATTAGGGAAGGTAGGAAGCTGTGAGGGAAGTTAAGGCTACGTGGCTCTGCCATGATTGTGGGAATGGCAGAGCTGTCTTGAGGAGCCAAGTAATGAAATCCTGCTCCTAATTCATAAGTCAATGTGCTAACACAGTTAGGGAGTAATATTGGCTAATACTTGGGGAAACTTCTATGAATAGCTGTGTGAAATCTATAACCATTTGTGAGGGCAGGCCAATGCCACTAACAAACCATCAGAACATGGGAATGAATACAGTCTTCTGACTGATCAGACACTTGTCATCCAGTGAGTTTGCCAGAATTCTGCTCAGTCCACACGCTCAAAATGTCTTCAAAGGCATGTAAAGGCATTTTAGACTCCATTTTAACTCAATTGCAGTACTTCTGACAAGATTGCATCATGACTTCCCTGTCATAGAGTCACCCAAAATCATTTTCTTGGGAAAAGGTATCAACTTGGCTAATGGTAAAGTTCATACACCTACCTGGTCCCTCGCATGCTTTGCTACAAGTGTTTGAAATTCACTTGAGAAGGAATTCAAATGCTCGTGGTCTATCAGGTCTCCAATCTCCCGCAGTCTGTGTGCTAAGGATTTGATCGCCTGTTTTTCTAAATCACAGAAGAATCACTGAATAAAAATCAAAATAAACACAAGGGCTATAAATCTGAAATAAAATTGAATGTGCTGGCAGTACTCGACAGATCAGACAGCATCTGTGGAGAGAAGCAGATAAGATGCAGAGTTATGCATTTGAAAAGGTCCCGCATGGTAACCCGATCAAGAAGGTTATGGTGTGTGGAATCCGAAGCAAGCTGGCTAATGGGCTTGTAAAGGAGGTGAAGGGCAATGATGGAAGGAATTTCCTCTGACTGGAGTTTATGATAAGAACAAGAATCAGTGCTAAGAGCTTTGCTGCTTGTAATATATATTACCAACTTGGATATAAATGTGGTAAGTCTGGTTAGTAAGCTTGAGAATGACAAGAAAACTGGTATTGTTACAGACAGCAAAGAAGGTTTCCTATATGTCAGTTTATAAATTAGATGGAAAGTTGGGTGGGAGTTGTTAAATGGAACTTAATCCCAACAAGTGCAAAGTGATGTATTTTGGGAAGTCAAATTAGAGTAGGACATACAGTAAATGATAGAGTAGTGATAAACAGAGAGAGTGAGGGGTCCACTGTTCCCTGAAAGTAGTAGCACAACTTGAGAGAAAGGTGAAGAAAGCATAGTGTAAACTTGCTTTCATAGGTGACGACATAGAATGTAAGATTTGGAACATTATTTTCCAACTGTATAACTAAACAGTGGTCAGGCTGCACTTGGAGTACTGTGTGAAATTCAGGTCACCATGCTGCAGGAAGGATATGATTGCATTGGTGAGAATGCAGCAGAGATTCACCATGATACTGAGGACTTCAGTTAGTGAGAGAAATTGGAAAGGATGGACTTGTTTTCCTGGAGCAAAGGAAGCTGAAGAAAGAACTGGGAAATGAGCTGAGAAATATGTATGATTATGGGAAGTGTGTTTGGGAGAGATTGTTAAAATCTTTTGCAGACAGAAGGGACATCCAAAGAGAAGACAAAAGATTAAAATGAGAGGAAGGGTTTTAAAGGGGATCCGAGGGGTAATTTTTTTTTCACCAGTATAAGTGGTTGGTATTTGGAATGTGCTGCCAATGGAGGTGATAGATTTAGATACAATTACTGTGTTTAAGAGGTACAGTATTTAGACAGACATATGACAGGCAAGATATAGAAGTATACAGCTTTAATGCAAGCTATGAGATTTGTGTAGATAGGCAAAATGGACAACATGGGTGGCCCAAAGGGTCCGTTTCTATGTAGTATTTCAGTTTGATGAGCGGGTCTCATCCCACACATGCCCTTTTTTTTCCCCTCTATCCTCCTTCCTTCTTTTCAACTTAAAATGTTTGTTTTCTAGCATTCCAGGCTCATCATCCTGAAGTGCAAACATCATCTGCTGCTGCTCGACACCAATGGTTCATGAGTCGTGAAGTATCTCCGGCATTCGTTGTGTTTTTATACTGTGTATGTGTCCAGTAATTTATCCATTTTTACAGAGCCCTAAGCATTCATTTCTCTTTTCGCTCCACACACTGATCACCACTCTGATCTTCCAGAGGACCAATTATTACAGAGGATACACACAATAACAGGGAATATTACTAGAGAGGGTAAAATACTATGTCTAGTATTGGGTAAACTATGGGGTATAACAGTAAGGTAGATAATGAGCATAACCCTCCGATCTCTGTCTCGGAGGCCAACATCAGGCTGCTTTTAAGAGAGTGAATAGGCAGGCTCAGAGGGAGTACCTGGTAAGGCTCTGAAAACTTGTGCCAAACAACTGGTAGGAGTGTTCAAAGACATTTTCAGTCTCTCACAGCTATGGTTGGAAGTTTCCACCTGCTTCAAAAGGGGAACAATTATACCAGTAGCACTCACATCTATGGTGATGAAATGCTTTGAGAGGATGGTCATGGCTAGAATCAACTCCTGCCTCAGCAAGGACCTGGACCCTCTGCAATTTGCCTATCTCCACAATAGGTCAACGGCAGACCTATTCTCAGTGGCTCTCCACATGGCCTTGGATCACCTGGACAACACAAACACCCATGTCAGGATGCTGTTTATTGACTATAGCTCAGTGTTTAACACCATCATTCCTACAGACCTGATCCATAAGCTACAGAACCTGGGCCTCTGTACCTCCCTGTACAACTGTATCCTTGACTTCCTAACCAGAAGACCACAATCTGTGCAGATTGGTGATAATATCTCCTCCTCACTGACGATCAACTCTGGCGCGCCTCAGGGTTGTGTGCTTTGCCCACTCTTTATATACACGTGACTGTGTGGCTAGGCATAGCTCAAATACCATCTATAAATTTGCAGATGATACAGCCATTGATGGCAGAATCTCTGATAGTGACAAGAAGACATTCAGGACATACAACAGCTAGTTGAGTGGTGCCATAGCAACAACATTAGCAAGACCAAAGAACTGATTTGTGGACTAGAAAGTGTAAGACGAGGGAACCCATACCAATCCTCACAGAGGGATCAGAAGTGGAGAGAATGAGCAGCTTCAAGTTTCTGGGTGTCAGTATCTCTGAGGACCAAACCTGGTCCCAACATATGGATGCAGTTATAAAGGAGGCAAGGCAACAGCTATATTTCATTAGGAGTTTCAGGAGATTTGGTTTGTCACCTAAGACACGAAAACAGATGTACCATGGAGAGCATTCTGACTGGCTGCATCACCGTCTGGTATGGGGGTCAGGGGCTACTGCACAGGATTAAAATAAGCTGCAGAAAGTTGTAAAATTAGTCAGCTCCATCAGGGGTACTAGCCTCAGTAGTATCCAAGACATCTTCAAGGAGTGATACCTCAGAAAGGCTGCATGCATCATTAAGGACCCACACCACCCAGAAAATGCCCTCTTCTCATTGGGCAGGAGGGACAGAAGCCTGAAGGTTCACACTTAATGACACAAGAACAGCTTCCTCCCCTTTGCCATCTGATTTCTTAATGGACATTGAACCCATGAACACCATTTCACAAATTTTTAAATTTCTGTTTTTCCGCTACATATTTTAATTTAACTGTTTATTATAAATGCTGTATGTATTCTAATTGTAATTCAGTTTTTTTTCCCTAAATTTATTATATATTGCTCTGTCCTGCTGCTGCAAAGTTACAAATTTCACAACGTATGCCAGTGATAATAAACCTGATTCTGAAGTATGGGCTGGAACTTTGGGCATAAATGCTGGGCTGAACAATGGGCATAATTGAAGGGTAGAGTATTAGGCTTCTCTAAAGAGTAGACAATTAGGCAATTCCACAGGGTAAACTATCAGGTAGCAGACAAATTTTACACCGTCTAGAATTTACCTTCATCACTTTCTGAGGCCTTCCCAAGGCATCGGAAGCCAGTGAAAGAATCATCATCATCATCATCTTCTTCTTCTTCCCCCAGCAGAATATCCACCAGGTATTCAGTCTGTTCCTTAAATGATGCAGTCACTTCCATTAGGAGAAGAAAATTTCTTGCAAAAGTTACGTGACTGCCACTTCTTCCTTACAGTACAGCCTTGCACTTTAATCTCACAAGTGTTCTCAGCCACTCCCAATCAGTGGTGGTAAGTGTTTACTTCTTCCACTTTCACTGTAAAATGAAATATCAGGAAATGCTGCAGATGAAGCAATCTTTCGTACAACTGTTCTCAGAGTGACTGAGCACATCCCTTTTACACTGGTATTGGTTGATTATTGTCACATGTACCAAATTCAGTCAAAAACTTGCTTTGCATACTGTTATACTGTTCATACAGATCAGATCATCACTCAGTGCATTGAGCTACAAAAAGGTAAAACAATGACAATGCAGAATACAGTTCAGGTAAATGCTAACGTGCAAGGTAGATTGTGAGGCCAGTAGTCTATCTTACTGTAAAAGATGTCCGTTCAAGAATCTAACATTAGGATAGAAGCTGTCCTTGAGCCTGGTGGTACGTGATTTCAACTTTCAGGCTTGTTGTGACAATGTCCAGGGTGGGTGGGTTCTACGATTATGCTGGCTGCTTTACTGAGGCAGTGAGAAGAAAATGTCCAGAGAAGAGAGTCTGATTCCCATGATGTGCTGAGCTGTGCCCACACCATTCTGCAACTTCTTGTGGTCATGGGCAGAGCGCTTGCCAAATCAAGCTGTATGCATCCAGACAGAATGCTTTCGATAAAAACTGGTACGAGTCCACAGGCACATACCAAATTTCTTCAGCCTCCTGGGTTCATGAGAGTTCTTGGCTGTGATATCAATGTGGATGGGCTTCTGATGATTTCACACCTTATTATTGAAAAGTTTAAAGGCTGCAGGGGTATTGTTCTGAATAGGAAAATATTAGTTACTTAAAAATAGTTCACAAGTTTAAGTACCTTACATGACCTCAAGTACTTCACAGCCAATAAAGTACTCTTGAAATGGTGACTACATTCAGCGCAGGAAAGACTCAAGTCAGTCCGTACACTCCAAACTTCCACAGATAGCACCACATTTTAGTCATGTTGATTACACCATAAGACATAGAAGTAGAATTAGGCCATTTGGCCCATTGAGTCTGCTCCACCATTTAATCATGACTGATCCTTCCTTTCCCGCCTCAGCCCCACTCCCCGGCCTTCTCCCCATAACCTCTGATGCCGAGCCTGATCAAGAATCTATTAAGCTCTGCCTTAAATACTCCCAATGACCTGACCTGCCTGTGGTAATAAATTCCACAAATTCACCGCCTTCGGAAAAAAAAGGGAACCTTAACCGAACCCAACACCTGTTTTGAGCCGAATACTCCTTTGAGCCAAAGTCTGACACTCCCGCTCTCACCCCTGGCCCACTCCCAACAATGGCAGCCCGCTTATCCTTTCTGTACTTTTAAATGAGCGTGGCCGACCTGCAAGAAACCTTGTCGCTGTGGCCTGCTCCTGTCGTTGATTGGACCGCCGGATTGATAGACGTTTGCTAGGCACCTAGGGCTGTAGGATCTTTAATGTCAACATGAGACAGCAAAGTCAAAGTGGAGTTAATTTCCTCTGCTCAGGACCTTAGACTTCAGTACCTCCTGCCCAATGGCAGCTGTAAAAGGACAGCACGGCCCACATGGCAGGAATCTTTGATGATGGATGCTGGCTTCTTGGGACTGTGCCTCGTGCGTACTTCTGATTTCAGGGAGGGACGTGACAATGAAATATTGGACTGAGATCATTACTCACTGCAGCTTCCTGCATTCTCATGTATTCAGACATTAATAAACACAATCTGTCACAGATCGCTTTGTGGTGTCTTACTGGGCACAATTTCTCAGCCACAGTTTGTATACCACAGCAGAATCATTCAAAAGGTCTTTTCTTCTTAAAAAGCACTTTGTGATATCCTGATATCCATTTCCCATGCTACCTTCCACTCACAGATTCCTGCTTCTTTTCCATTCACTAGGTCCTAGATTGCTACATTTTCTCTATTGTTGCCCGCATTCTGCATCGTGTTTCCTGAATTCCCTTGAAACTCACGGTTTCTGGGCCTCTTTCACCCTTGAAATTCACCTGGTTCTGCTTCCTCATATCTGGTTTACTGGACAAATTTATTATTCACGATGTAACATTTAAAGTGATGTGAAATAGAAGTCTATTAGAGTATCAATAAAGAATAACATATGATAATCTGGCAAATCTGCTTGTCTGACACCACAAAATCATAAATGTGCTGGATTAACAGAGTTTTACTGCAACTTGCTATCTGAGCTATCTGCTTCAAAGCCTCAACTGATGGGTCCTGTTCACAATCATTCTCTGTACCATGGTAAGCCTTTTTCCAAAATGAATAATTTGCTTCAGAATCTAGTTAGATTTTGTGGATCTAGTGGAGAGCATTCTAACTGGCTGCATTAACGCCTGGTATGGGAGAGTGGGTGTGGGGTGCCTGCACAGGGTCGAAAGCTGCAGGAAGTTGTGAACTCACTCCGCTCCATCATAGGCTCTAGCTGCTGAGACATCTTCAAGGAGCAATGCCCCAAAAAGGGGGCATCTATCATTATGACCCCCATCACCCAGGACGTGCCCTCTTCTTCTTGCTGCCATCAGGGTGGTGGCACAGGAGCCTGAAGGCACACATTCAATGATTCAGGAACAGCTTCTTCCCTTCTGCCATCTGATTTCTAAGTGGACATTGAACCCAAGAACACTACCTCACAACTTTTTTTTCTCATTTTGCACTATTTATTTAATTTAACTTTTAAAATATATATACTGTAATTCATAGTTTGTTATTATTATGTATTGCAATGTACTGCTGCTGCATAACAATAAATTTCATGACATACGCCGGTGATAGTAAACCTGATTCTGATGAGCCACCACCTGCTGACTGTTACTTCTTGCATTCTGTCACTGAACCAAATTGAAGCCAACACCATTTTACATCGGCTCCATGGGCTTTTACTTCCCTGATCTGTCAGGTACATTGACTCTTGACAACAGCCTAGCAAAGTACATTCGATGCACTGCCTCATCGACACTCCTGTTTGTGTAACTTCCTGTAAGAATTCAATCCATTTCATCACTTCTACTAACCGTCACTGCCCTGCTGAACAATATAAACTGGCAGATGGGAGCTCCCCGAGGCCTCAGTGATCTCTACGACTTAGCCTCTGCTACAACATTGGTTTCCTTGTCTTCAGTAAACAAGGCCCAAAGCTTTAGAATTCCTCCAAAATGTTTGGTCACCTCTGAGTAACTCCACTGAATCCAATGGCAAATTAGAGTCACAGGGTAACACAGCACAGAAACAGGCCCTTAGGCCCATCTAGTCTATGCTGAACTGATCTCCTGCCCAGTCACACAGACCATATCCCTCCAAACCTTCCCATCCATGTACCTATCCAAACTTCTCCTAAATGTTCCAATAGAACCCTTCTGCTAACAGCTCAATCCATACTTGCTCCACTCTCAGAGTGAAGGAGTTTCCCTCATGTTCCCCTTAAATGTTTCACTTTTCCCCCTAAACCCATGGCCTGGGGTGAGAAAGCCTGCATGCATTTGCCCTATCTATATCCCTCATAACCTATAAGATCTCCCCTCATTCTTCTATGCTCCAGGGAAGAAAGTCCTCACCTATTCATCCTTTCACTATAGAGTCACAAAGCCAGGCCCTTCGGCCCATCTAGTTCATTCTGAGCTGTTATTCTGCCCAGTGCCATTGACTGCAATGTTGTTTCAATCGAACATACACCCTCCACCCCCGCTGGAAGCTCATTCTACACTCGCACCACCCTCTGAGTGAAGATATTCCCCTTCAGCTTCCCCTTAAATACTTCACTTTTCACCCTTAACCTATGACCTCTAGTTCTAATCTCACACAACTTCAATAGAAAAGACCTGCTTGCATTTATCCTAGCTATACCCCTCACTAATCAACTAAATTCTGCCTGAATACTGCCTATCCTCTCATAAGTTAGAAGTGTCATATAAATGCAGATTGCATGTATTATCATTGTAATTATTGATGAAATATGCTATCTCTCTACACTCCATGGTAATTTTTTACCTTTCTTTTCTTATCCATGATTTTGGACAGTTTATTCTCTTATCAAACAAGGTGAGTGGCTTGAAATTCACCTGACTACGTTCAACCACATGAAGTCCGCATGCAAAGAAAACACCACTGAGTCATGGAGCACAAGAACTGGCCATGCTGCCTTTTGCACCTATCTACCTCCAGTGTGGTCAGGATCGACCATGGATATTGCATCCTCGCTCTCTCTGGGATATGCAAGCCAGGGTAGTATGATATGAAGAGCAAGTAGTTCCCCATGTTACGGGCTGCACCTCTCCACGTAGCTGATAATCCGAAGGAACGGCAGAGACCGATACAGTTTGGCACCAGTGGCATCACAGGAGTTGCCAGTCAGCGTTGAACTCAGCGTAGGACTGCCTTAGGAACTCCAGCTCCAGATTTTTCCCTGGGATTTACTCCTGAAGACTTCCCTATCAGTGGGTATATCCGCTAGGCAGTGAAGGTTTGAGATCAGAGTTTTTCTTCTCCCAGTTGAGCTGCCAACCATGGCTGATGAACCCCATCTGCCTGAAGTGACTAGTTTCAAGGCACCAGTAACCTGCCTTTTCCCCTTCCACTGTCAGTAGAAACAATTCCGCTAGACTTAGTAGCTAGACCATATGTGAAGGCCAGGAGCTGGACTCGGTTGTCAGAGGCTCTTTGAGATGCACACATTGGGAGCATTCACTGTAATAGGTAGTGGGAGCTTATCCACACCACCTGCCCTGGCTAACACTACCTTAAGGAACCACCTCTCTATTAAATCCATAGCCTTCTGTATTTCAACAATTCAAAAGATTGTCCAGCTGCTCTTTTAAATAATAAAAGCCATACTTGGAATATTGAGTTTAGTGTCTCATTTTAGGAAGGATGTGGAAGATTTGGAGAGGGTGCAGAGGAGATTTACCAGGGCCAGAGGGCATGCCTTATGAAGATGGGTTGAGCGAGCAAAGGACAATGTGAGGTGACAAGATAGTAAGAGCCCTCGAGATTGAGTGAATAGCCAGAGATCTTTTCTCAGGATGGAAATGGCTAATGCAAGGGGCCACAATTCTAAGATGATTGGAAGTGAAGAGAAATGTCAGAGGTAAGTAATTTACACTGAGAGTGGTAGAGGCAGATACATTAGGGGCATTTAAGAATCTCCTAGATAGGCACATGGATGTGGGAACAATTGAGGGCAAAGTAGGAGGGAAGTGCTGGATTCATCTTGAGTAGGTTAAACGGTCTGTGTTCTATGTTTAAAAACAGAAAATGCTGGAGATACTCAGTAGTCGGCTAGCAGAGGAAAATAAAGGTTAACGCTTTAGATTGGTGGCCTTCTATCACTTTCCCGCTCTGAGAAAGGGCCATTAAACTAAAATGTTAACTGCTTCTCTCTCCTTCAGAGCAACCCAGTGTGTTGAATATCCCCCAAATTAATTCTTTTTTTATTCCGCATTCTATTCATAGAGCTAAGGTGATGTGGAAAATCTAAAATGGAAACAGAAAATGCTTGAAGTATTCTTTTGACCAGACTGCAATGGTGTGATTAGATAGAGCGAATGTTTCAGGTCATAGACCCTTTGTTGGAAACAATTTACTGTAACTTTTCAACAATTTTTTAAGACGTCCTTTACCTAGCCATCTCAGTAAAAATAGAAACAAGGGTCCTGTCTGTCCGTTAAAACCCAGGTAGTTTCAATATGAATTTTATCTTAGTAATTTGTTACCAGGGAGAAAGTTCTTTCTATATAACTGTTGATAAGAGCTCTTGTTTATTTCCTATGGTAAATGAAAGTTTCTCCTGATAGGAATTGGCAGCTGAATTACCCAACTGGAAGGTTCCAGGTAGGAAGCATGCCAGTTTCTGTAAGTTCTAAATCAATATGATCAGAGGTTAATGCCCAGGTTGTTTGCATAGCAAATAGATTGAACATAATAACATAACCACTCTGAGCAGAAAATAGGCTGAAGGTGGGGCAGGACTTGGTCACAGTGACACAAGCAGAAAGATAAAAACATAAATCTTGGCAATTTATTTGCTTTTCAGAAACGGTCACCCTATTAATTCTCTCAGCCAGACAGCAAAGTTCCCAAAGTACTCAGAAAAGCTGTGCAAGTATGTTTATCCCATAGCCAGGAATATAAATCATCCAGTCAAATCTCAGTTATTTTAATGGAGTTTGCTGTGGATGGATGACCTGCCTCATTTCTGATAATAAGAATATCGAGGGCAATATTGGGTGATGAGGTGATTCGAGGCATTGGGCGAGTTCTTTCTTGTTAATGGTAAGTTGCAGGTAAAGAATGCAGTCATGCTGCCTTAATTGTCAGGATGACGTTTCAGCTGTCTTGTCAGTTTAGCAAGAGTTGCTCCAAACAAATTGATCCTGAGGTAGGATGATCTGTTACTTCCTGTTGTTTTTTTCCCCTCTTCTTGAGCGGGGCTTCAGGTGATTTACAGGAATATGACTCCAATGCAAATCTGAACACCTGACTAGAGTAGTTCAACCTTTATCCTGATTACGTATCTCCTCTCTTTAGCTACTCAACAAATCAGTTTCAGCGTGCATTGTGTTCTCGCATTGGAAGTTATATCATTCTGTGATCTAAATGTGGAATGTAAAGTGCTCAGGCATATTGAAACCCGTCTTTCTACGGTCAAGGAAAGAAGTCTGTCTCCTACACTGATTCAGGTAGGCAATAAGGATCTAATTCCTTATTTTGAAAATTCTTCAGCATTTGGGCATTGCTGGTAGTATAGTTATTGGACAGGAATTCAAGGTTTCAGACCTAGTGGCTTTGAAGGACTGGTGATAAATTTCCAAAGCAAACGGTGAATGGCTTAGAGGGGAACAGGAAGGTGATGGTGTGCCCCCGTGCTTGAAGCCTTCCTCTTTCTCTAACTTAACTTATAGACAATGAAACAGAAAGAGAACCATTCAACCCATCAACTTCATGCTATCTCTTAGTAGATGTAGAGGTTGTGGTTTTGGAAGGTATTGCTCCCCAGCTCAGTTGAGTAACTGCAAAGCAGTAGTAGTAGTTGTACTGTTTATGGTGGTGGATGATGTGAGTTGCTTTCTCCTGGATGGTGTTAAATCTTTTGTTGCTGATGGATCCTCACAGTCCAGACAGTGGTGAATATCTTTATTCATGTTTGAGAAGGAAGAGCTTGAGGCATCTGGAGGTCAGCAGCTTGCTGCAGGATACCCGGCTTTGGCTTAAATTTGTGACCATTGTATTATTATGATTGGGATTCACCTGGGCTGCTTCATTAACTGAATGATTGCAAACAGAACAGAACATTGTGTAATCATAAACAAGAGAGATTCTGCAGGTGCTGGAAATCCAAAGCAACACACACAAAATGCTGAAGGAACTCAGCTGGCCAGCCAGCATCTATGGAAATGAATAAACAGTCAACATTCCAGAGCGAGACACTTCTTCAGGACTGGAAAGTAAGGGGGAAGATGGCAGAATAAAAAAGGGAAGGAGGATAGTTAGAAGATGATCAGTGAAGCTGGGTAGGTGGGAAAGGTAAAGGACTAGCGAGGAAGGAACCTGATAAGAGAGCACAGTGGACCATAGGAGAAAGGGAAGGAGGAGGGGACGCAGAGGGTGTTGATAGGCAGCTCAGAAAAGATACGAGGTTGCAGTGGGGAATAGAAGAATAGGGGAAGGCATGGATTTTTTGTACCAGAATGAGAAATCAATATTCATGCCATCAGACTGGAGTCTACCCAGATGGAGTTTGAGGTGTTGCTCCACCACTCTGAGGGTGGGTGGCCTTCCAGTGTGCTCTGTGCACCAGCCGCAGTCTGAATGAAGTAGCTGGATTGGAGTGGCTGGCACAAAACTGAAAATCCATGGAGTATCACAAGCAGCAAGACTGTCTTCAACCCAAACATGAAAACTCATGTTCCACCATTTCTCCCACTTTACAGTTACCACCAGGTCCCACCTTGGTGTAGCAGGTTCCTCAGAAGGGTGTCTAGGATTAGCAATAATCAGGATCAGGAACAGTTATTACCCTAAAACCATCAAACTCCTGAACTGGTGTGAGTAACTTCACTCACCACAACTCTGTACTGATTCCATAACTTGTGGATTCACTTTCATGTTCAACAAGTCATGTTCTCAGCAATACTTTTTTAAAAATTACATAATTTGTCTTCTTTTGTACATTGGGTGTTTTTCCATCTTTCTTTATGTATAAATTCATAAATTCTCTTTTATTTCTTTACTTCCTGGAAATGCTTGCAAGAAAATGAATCTCAAGGTGATTTGAACTTGACTTTAACCAGCGTAAAAATTCTGGTGTAATTATAGGACCTGAGGAGGTGACCACTCCTGTGGATGGTGCTGTAATCAGAGTACATTTGCTCTTCAGGAGCTGATTGTGAGCTGACCTTGGTGATAACACTGAAATTCCCCATTCTGGTTACACTCTGTACTCTTGTTATCACCAGAGGATACTGGCTCATTGTCTGAAGGAGAACAGGCGGTAATCAGGTGGGTATTTCTTTATGTAGTTTCTATAAAGGTCTGGTGACATGCTGATTCCACCAAGGCCTATTCCCACCTGCATACCACTGGCTTGTCACTTTGCGTGGGACCGGATATATCCAGGGATTGTGGTAGAGGAGATTCCATGAGTTTAACTTATGCCAGGTTTAACTTGTCCATTGGATTGCTCTCCTAATTAAAAATACCAGTTCTCAGATATCTCACATAATCAGAGGTTCAGTTTATAATCAGAGCATAGAACTCAGAAATTCTTCGATTCTCCGGTAGCCACAAAATAAAAAAGGAAAGGACCAGCAACCCCAAACCCCACCTCCCTCTCAAAAAAACTGAGAAGATGGGGCGAATAAACACAGAATATAAAAACTATAAGACTGGAAAAAAAAAGATTCTTTTCATCCAAGTCCACATGCAAAAATGCAGAAAGACACCTGGACAACACTCTCCGCAGCAGCCGGCTCTCCCTCTCTTCGGTATCAAGACAGGCAGCCGGTACGTCCCCACCCTCGGCACTCACGCTGATGCTTCAGTCACTCTCGTTGCTTTAGTCGGCGAACAGTAGAAGCTTTAATCGCCAAACATCGGCTTGCGCCCATTCCTGCAGCCCGCCCGGAATCCTCTGAGAGACTGCGGAGCATGGAAAACCAAAACGATCTCCACTTCCGCACTCGCCACGATGCTTCAGTCGCTCTCGTCGCTCTAATCGGCGGAATGGGGTCAGCCATTGGCTCTCGCACCACCCTGCAGGCTTCTCGCCAGGATGGGAGACAGGCAGTTGCCCAAGCAGCAAGTCTCCCCTCTCCACGGTGAAGGGCAAGGGCCAATACAGGTTGGCATCAGTGATGTTACAGGAGTTGCCAGAGCGAGGTTGAAGGCAATCTCTCTCTCTCTCTCTCCTCACAGCTAACATGGTCTTGATGGGCTGAACAGCCTTCTTCTTTGCCATAACAGTTCTCTGCTTCCATGGTTTCTATTGTGTAGCCTCCGTCGGTGGTGGTCGACCATGGGTACTGCGCCTCTGGTAGGCACTGGGAGTGGCCTCTCCAGGGCAGAACTGATACGGAGATCCATCTGTTGCCCATGCAGTGGGACCCCCCCCCCGCCCATGCTGATGACAGGTCCAAAGGAACGACGGGAGTCGATACAGTTTGGTGCCAGCAGCATCGCAGGAGTTGCCGTGCCGGTGCTGGGTACAGCAGTCAGCCGCCTTCGGGACTCCGACTCCGGATTTTTCCTCGGGGTTTACTCCCAAAGCCTTTCCCGTGAGCAGGTATAGCTGCAAGGCAGCGGAGGTTTGAAATCGGAGTTTTCCCTCTCCTAGATGAACTACCATCCGGGGTTAACGAGCCCCATCTGCCCAGAGCAACTGGTTTTAAGGTGCCAGTGGCCCGTCTTTGCCCCTTCTCCTGTCAGTGAGAACAGCTCCACCGGGCATAAGAACTATGCCACATGTGAAGGCCAGGAGCTGGACTTGGTTGTCAGAGGCTGTTTGAGATGCACGCCATGAAGAGCATTTCTTTCGCAGTGGGAGCTCGTCCCCACTACCACCCTTCGGCTGTGACGATGTTCGGAGCTGGTTTCAATTGTAGAGCCATCAATGTTGCTTCTATTTACTACTCCACTAGGCATTGATCGTGTGGATAGTCAGAGGTTTTTTTCCCAGGGCTGAAATGGCTAGCACGAGAGGGCGTAGTTTTAAGGTGCTTGGAAGTAGGTGCAGAGGAGATGTCAGGGGTAAGTTTTCTACGCAGAGAGTGGTGAGTGCGTGGAATGTGCTGCCGGTGATGGTGGTGGAGCAGAAACGATAGGGTCTTTTAAGAGACTCCTGGTTAGGTTCATGAAGCTTAGAAAAAGAGAGGGCTATGGGTAAAGCCTAGGTAGTTCTCAGGTGGCACATGTGTGGCGCAGCTTTGTGGGGACCTGGTATTGTGCTGTAGGTTTTCTATGTTCTATGTTCACTATTCTATCTTCTTCAGTGATTGTGCCTTCAACCTTTTTCCAACTTAAATTCTTGACTTCCCCCTTCAAGATTTGCCTGACTGCATTGAGTGATTTGTTGCTGTTTGGCTGTGGGTTATCATGTACAATCTGAATTGATTCACTGAGTGCACAAAGAATCCAGGTTTGAAGTCCAATCCGAGACACATAACAGCAGTGCATTTGGAGCTTCACATATATAACCCAAAGAACTGCAGGGTGGGAAAGCTGGCCGTTCTACACAGACCCTCACAGTTCCTTACAATATCAGGGCCGATTCTCTTTTAGTAATTCAGTGCAAATGTCTTACTTGATTATTCTTCAGAGTATATTAAAGAAGCCTTATACAAATCTGGAAAAGCAGCTTAATGGAAACAAAGAGATGAATTAAAAGTAGAGTTTTTACAACATGGAGTTAATGGGTGGCTCCGTATCAGGGCATCATAATGGCTCATTGACGCCTGGGTTCCGTCCTGACCATGGGTGCTATTTGCAATTCCTCCCTTTGACCATATGGGTTTCTGCTAAAGGTGAGTGAGTTGATAGATTAATCATCCACAGGCAATTCCCCTGGGTGATAGAATCTGGGGCAGTTGATGAGGATAATGGAATTGTGAAAACTGGAACAAGATCAGTGTAAATGGTGGTTGATGGTCAGGGCAGATATTGTGGAAATATGCTGGCACCAGAATACATAAGATATTTAAAATAGGGACATAGATTTGGAGTAAAAAGGGAATTTAAAAATGAATGCATATGGAGAGAGGAATGAGATTTGTGCAGAGGGCAGATAAGCCAAGTGCACTTCAACTTCCATGACGGAATGTTTGAATCAATTAATGGATGAACATGTTGTTCCTTTTGTTTTACAGCGAATTTCTGAAACTAAAGCAATGCAGTCTCTACCTGAAGCTCATGTCACCAGCCACCTTGGTTGCACAGAAAATGTGGTGAACCTGAACTTCAGCAAACTCCAGCCCAGAAGGGTGGTCGAGGCCTACGTCAGACGCAGTTTAAGTCTAAAGGAAGGTGGAGCCAACAACAAGATCGTGAAGTGGAGCTCGCTTCCAGGAAATGTCTCACCGAAAAACATCAAGTGCAAAGAGGGAGCTGTTCCATGGAAACATTGCAGGGGTCAAGAAAAAATGCAAAATGAAACAGTGAGCCAAAAGCATAAAGATAAGGTGATGCCTTCCAGCACCAGCTCTTCAAACGTTGAGTCAAGCGAGGAGAAGCAGCCCAGTAAGTGCCGGAGCAAGGATGGGAGAAAAGGGAAAAAGTCTCAAACCTTCTTTGGAAAATTTGTGAGTTTCCTGTGGAAATGGAAAAGTGATGAGAAGAAAGGTGAGGGGCGTAAAAGATTGAAAGATCCCGGCCCTCCCCTAGCTGAAAATCCTTCAGTACACAATGGACAACAGCACCTTGCTAGGACCCAGGAGCCACCTGGAGAGCTGCCCATCATTCACAAGCTCAAGAAGAGAAATAGCCTTCGGAGAGTTCTCTCTTTAAAGAGAAATAATTCTGAAGCTAAAGACATCGGGTTGGCTGCTCTGGGAGCCAGTAAGAGTAAGGGTGCCCGACCCAGCCTGCTGGATCTCAACAGTGGATGCAGGCCAAAAGAAAATATATCAGGTAGGGCGTTTCAGCATGCCAGTTGAGAGAATCAGAAACAGATTTTTATCATTGACATACAGTACTCAGCAAATGTCTTAGCATTATATACTGAACAAATATATATATAAAAATTCTTAGGCTCTCGAACTATATATATAACTAGGGTGAATTGGATTGAATGGAATTTATTACTTACATCATATACACGAGGAGTAAAAATCTTTACATCTCCATCTAAATGTGCAATGTGCAATTTATAGTAAGTTATAATAAACAGTACACTATGTACAACAGGACAGTCAAATATAACATAGAAATATAGTTGTGTCAGCATGAATTAAGCAGTCTGTTGGCCTGATGGAAAAAACTGTCCCGGAGCCTGTTGGTCCTGGTGTTTATGCTGCGGTACCATTTCACGGATGGTAGCAGCTAGAACAGTTGGTGGTTGGGCACCCTTGCCAAAGACTTTTGCACAGTACTGTAGTAATTTTATGTATTGCACTGTACTGCTGCCATAAAGAATAACACATTTCATGACATATGTGAGTGATGATAAATCTGATTCTGATATGGGTCTCTTTTGTGGATTAAAGTGAGAAAGGGGACAGGGAGAGGGGAATCATGGTTGGAGAAAAGGGAAGGGAATGGGGAGGGAGCGGGAAGCACCAGAGAGACATTCTGCAGTGATCAATAAACCAATTTCTTGGAATCAAATGACCTTGTCTGGTGTCTCAGGGCTGGGTGTGTCTGCGCCTGCACCCTCCTCCCACCCCAGCACACCTTCTCTGCCACCTGTCCCACACCCTCCCATGGCATCCACCCTCGCCGTTCCCAACACAGCATCCTTTGCTCACACCAGATTTATAAACTTGCTATCAGCTTGATGCCTAAAACCTTTGCACGGTACCGTATGCCATGAGAATGTTGTTTTGCAGCAGCACGACAGTGAACGGCAGGAAGTTTACTGTAAGTTACAAAAACAAATAATTAGTGCAAAAGAGAAATAACAAGGTGTTGTTCATGGGTTCATGGACGGTTCTGCAACAAAGCAACATGTTGTTACAGAAGTATGGTGAGGAATTGAAATTTGCCTGCTTTTGAAGAGTTTCACCAGAACCCCTTAAGGCACTGGGGTTAATATGTCCCTACGAACGTTAATTTTAAAACTACAGATTCTGAAAATCTAAACTGAAAAGAAAAACCACTAGAAATATACAATGGACCAGGCAACGTTTGCATAGAGAGACACAGGGTTAAAGTTTCAGGTCAAAGACTTTTCAAAATAAAAGCTGGGAGAAAGGTTCATTGATCTGAAATCAATGTTTTTTCTTCATAGATGCCACTTGACATGATGAGTATTTCCAGAACTTTTGGTTGTTGCTTTCTCAAATACTCATCTCGCTATATCATTAATGCTTCTGTTTCTACTCAAATACATCAAGCCCCTCTGAAAGTAACACCCCCTCCCAAAAACTTCTGCAGCGGCAGTCTCGAATCCGGAGTAACAACGATTTTGTTTGCCTTTACGCTTGTGTACTGGAAATGACATTAAACAATCCTGAAGCTTGAACCTTGGAAAATCCCTCCTCATAATCTAAGACTATGAAACTGAATTTCACATGCCTCGGTCAGTAGGAAAACTTCCTCCCACATGCAGTCTGTACAGTCCTGTAGAAGGTTTATAACTTGAAATGAAATTCCCCTTCATTCTTCTAAACTGGTAAACAAAGGCCTAGTTGTCCCTTATATTTTAGTTTTGATAGTTCACCTAGTCATTCTAATCCTTCCTCTTCCATAATAAAGGAAGTCCATTAACTCAGAACCTGCCTGACCTTGCCTTACCAAAGATATTGCCTTTGTCCTGTCCATTCCAACTTCTTTTCTCTCTTTTCCCAGTTCTGATGAAGGAACTTCACCTTCAAACATTAACTGTGTATTTTTCAATAGATGCTCCCTGACCCCATTGGATGTTTCCAGCATTTTGTTTTCTTCTTATTTCCACCATTGTAGTGTATTTTGATAATCATTTACAATTATGTATGTCCCTTTGCTTCTGAATTCCGCAACATAGAAAACACCTTCTCTCAACTGCAAATCGTTTTAACATATTAAATAAATGTGCAGGTCATCCCTTAATCTTGTATGTCAAGGGATTATAAGCCTACTTTTATGGAAGTTTTCATCCAACCATCTATGCCATGTTGGATAGCTCTAGTACCTTTTCTTTCCATATCATTGAAACTACTGGGACTTTGGACTCATTCTTGTAGTGGATCTTGATCTTTCCTACAGCTGTCATAGCTGGTGCTGGTTCTATCCGATTGTGTGCCGAATGACATACAGGATAGGAAAGATCATGTCTGTACTCAATACCCTCTTTACATCAGTAATATCACTCAGTTTGCAAGTAGACCAAACATTTGGTGGCAGATGAATCATACAATTTGATAACCTGCATTCATTAGAATCAGAGTCAGGTTTATTATCACCGGCATGTGTCGTGAAACTTGTTAACTTTGCAGCAGCTAGAACATGATAATATAGAAAAAAAAGTAAATCAATTACAGTAAAAATATATATATATATACATACTAAATAGATTAAAAATAGTGCAAAAACAGAAATAATATATATTAAGAAAGTAAGGTTCAATGCCCATTTAGGAATCAGATGGCAGAGAGGAAGAAGGTGTTCCTGAATCACTGAGTGTGTGTGTTCAGGCTTCTGTACCTCTTTCCCGATGGTAACAATGTGAAGAGGGCATACCCTAGGTGATGATGGTCCTTAATAATGGACGTCACCTTTCTGAGACACCACTCCTTGAAGATGTCTTGGTACTACAGATGGTAGTATCCAAGATGGAGCTGAATAATTTTACAACTTTCTGTAGCTTCTTTTGGTCTTGTGCAGTTGCACCCACCCCCATATCAGACAGTGATATCAGTTATATCAGTCAGAATGCTCTCCACGGTACATCTGTAGAAGTTTTTGAGTGTTTTAGGTGACAAAGCAAATCTCATCAAACTCCTAATGAACTGTCTTGCCTTCTTTATATTGCATCAATATGTTGGGATCAGATTAGATTCTCAGAGATCTTGACACCCAAGAACTTAAAATTGCTCACTCTTTCTCCACTTCTGATCCCTCTGTGAGAATTGGTTTGCATTCCCTGGTCTTACCTTTCCTGAAGTCCACAATCAGCTCTTTGGTCTTAATGATGTTGAGTGCAAAGTTGTTGCTGCAACACCACTCAACTAGCTGGTATATCTCACTACTGTACACCCTCTCATCTCCATCTGAGATTCCACCCAATGGTTGTATCATCTGTAAATTTATAGATGATATTTGAGCTATGCCTAGCCACACAGTCATGTATGTACAGAGAGTAGAGCAGTGGGCTAAGCACACACTCCTGAGGTGCACCAGTGTTGATTGTCAGCGAGGAGGAGATGTTATCACCAATCCGCATAGATTGTGGTCTTCCAGTTAGGAAGTCAAGGATCCAATTGCAGAGGGAGGTACAGAGGCCCAGATTCTGAAGCATATCAACCAAGGTTGTGGGAATGATGCTGTTAAACATTGAGCTATAGTGAATGAATAGCATCCTAACGTAGGTCGTGTGAAGAGCCATTGAGATTACGTCTGCCGTTGACTTATTGTGGCGATAGACAAATTGGAGTGGGTCCAGGTCCTTGCTGAGGCAGGAGTTCATTCTAGCCATGACCATCCTCTTAAAGCTTTTCATCACTGTAATTGTGAGTGCACTCGGGTGATAGTTATTCAGGCAGTTCACACTGCAAGAAAAACCAAGACCGTGGTCATGCAGCTATCTGTAATCCAGCAAATCCACATACAATTCAGCATTTGTCACATTGAGGATGCACTTTTTAAATTAATGTTAGAACAATCCCCAAATCTGCTCTAGAAATCCAGTCATATAGTTGCTCGCACTATGGCTTCATTCGATGTGGACGTTGAGTTTCTTTAAGTTCCTCCTAATCCTTTGTCTCCTGTTCCTTTGTGATGTTCTTGGGTTTATGGTGAAGGAGGTCAACCCCTGTTAGTTTTCATCAACAAGAGAACAGTGTCTACAGATTGGCCAGGTGCACACGCCTTAGTGGGACTGCAGTGGAAGTGATCACTCTTTGATGTCTATCCTTCTGATATAAAAAAATTGATTTTATTAAACCAGTCACTGGCAATTACTGGATTGATAGTCTAGCCTTATCTTTCAGTTACAGGTATCTGCCTACCCAGTCTGTGGTCATGTGCCATTTCTTCCAGTTAATTTAAATTCAGGCATTTTATTAGACTTTGTAGCTAGACTAAATTATGCACTACTTTCCAATAACGATAATACATCTCTATTTTTCTCTTAGGAGGTACAAGATGTTCTCATACTAATGGCATTCAATCCAAAATAATCACAGGTTTCAATACTAAGCTCTCCTGTTGCAACTAAGGTGCATCTCCAAGCAGTTTCAGTGACAGGGAATGCAAGGCTCATGCAAGGTTAATGAGCTGAACATGTAACCTCTATGCGTTTCAGAACGAGACTCTGCGTACCTGTATGAGCAGGTCTCTGAGGAAGTCGAGCGGATTGTGCAGACGCCAGAGTCTGGTGAAGGATGTGAAGATAAAGAAAGAAGTGTAAGGACAGCAGAAGAAACGCAGTGCTTGAAATCAGGTGAGTGTGTGACATCGTGGCAATCATCAACACATGCCTGATAGACTAATGGCCATATTTAACCATCGCCCTTCAGAACTACTCAATGATGGGTAAAGTCTTTCTCTGTGTGGAGAATTATACCCAGCTGCTTTATAAACGGGTTATTTATAATAGACTTGTAGTTCAGTTGCACCAGAGAGCATTAGTCACTAAACTTAAAGACAAATGATTGTGGTAGGCTCTCAAATTCAATAACTGTTTTTGTCACCAAAAGTATCTGCAATAATGCTTAAGAAGATTGATTGTCACCAAACACTGCTTGTTCAGTTGTGAAACTCCTCTGAAATCACTCATGAAATATTATAGCTCCTTCAGTTGTGGTCATTTACTTAACCTCAATTTCAATTGCTCCAACATTAGTGTCTCTCCTTTCAGTTGCTATGGCACTAAGCTCTGGAGTTCCTCCTCTCTAACCATCTGCCTGTCCTTTCAATATCTCCTTGGAAACTTATCCCTTCAAGCTGTTCGCCATTTGTCCAAGTAAGAGGCTCAGTATAAAATGTTGTTTGGCCATTCTGTTTTGAATCACCTTTATATGTTCGCTTTTTTTTGTGGTGTTATATAACCAAAGGTTGCTGTGACGTAGTTTTCATTATGTCAGTGGCTTCAAACTTGCTTGTTTTCTTACTTCTCTTCAATCCTCTTCCAGCAGAGGATCTTGTTTCAAAACAATTCCAACTAAACCTCTGTTTTAAATGACATGCTGCACTTAAATATGAAATGTGAAAGGATCATCTTTCCATTTTGGTGCAAAGCCTTGAATTCGTCAGTGGGAGTAGGTATTTGTCGATACCCCATGAGGCTCCTTTCAGTTTAAAGTGGTGATGCAGGTGAAAGTTCTGGGCAAAGCTTGGGTGATGAAAGTGGGCGCACCAGACTCAGAGGAAACATTTGGTTGTTTTTAAATGAGAAAGTCCTAATGACATACCCCATGTAAATTTAGCTCAGATAAAATCTTTTGGGCTAAAATTATACATTGCTCTTATTCCAATTGCCTCCCTTCTCTGAAGGGGTTCCTTGGTGCCAAAGCTAAGCCTTCATAGCTTTGGCCCATTCTTGGCACTTCAGCCAAGGCAGCTTCACTTTCAGTGTCCGCAGTGACATCAATGATGAATTCCTTCTGTTTCCCCATTGGCCATTGTGTATGTCGACGTCTGGTGGGTTGTCCAACTGAAGCAAACAGCGCTTCCCTGACAGCCCGTCTGCTGAGCTGGATTAGCGGGAGCGACTGTCCATGAAGGCTGAGCACTCACTGAAGCAGGGCTTGGCTGCTTGGGAGATACTAGCTGAGGGCAAGAGTACAAGGCTTCTATTGATAGTATAAAGCTTATGGCCCAGTCTGTAGCCACGTCCCTGACCTCTCTTTTTTTCCTCATATAAAGTTGTTCCTGTTCAGCAGCGAACACGAGTCCTGCAACCACAGGCTGCAGACCTAATAGCAATCTGTTTATTACTAACCGTAATGTGAAATAGCTGCTGGTTATGCATCATGCATAAGTGTTCTCTAAAACAACAGTTAAAGTCATGTCCCACACCCGTTGGGGTGTATTGCAATGTCAGAGCTGCTGACTCACAAACCATGTGTTGAACTTGGGCAATGACTGCCTTCCAGATGTAGATAAAGATAAAAATATAATTGGCATTGCTCAATAAGGAAGTGCCCAACACTTATCAAAGTTCAAAGTACAAAGAGATTTGTTTCGTTGCGAGCATTCACAGCAATTCCAAGAAACAAAATAGAAACAATGAAAGACTGCTCTCCACAGGACAGATTCTGTGCAAATATAAATAAATAAACAATTTATATCGAGAACGTGAGATGAAGTTTCCTTGAAAATGAGTTCACAGGCTCTGGGAACTGTTCAGTCATGCGGCAAGTGAAGTTATCCCTTCTGGTTCAGGAGACTGCTGGTTGAGAGGTAATAACTGTTGCTGATCCTGGTGGTGTGAGTCCTGAGCCTCCTGTACTTCTTCCCGATGGCGGCAGTGACAAAAGAGCATGGCTTAGGTGGTGGGGTGAGGGTGGTCCTTGATGCTGGAAGCTGCTTCTGGTGACAACACTTCATGTAGTTGGGGAGTTGTAACTTCATGTAGTTGTAACTGCTCAGTAGTGGAGAGGATTTTACCTGTGATGGACCAAGCTGTATTCACTACTTTTTGTAGGATTTCCCACTCAAGAGCATACCAGCCAGTGATGCAATCAGCTAGTATACTCCCTCCACATGTCTATAAAAGTTTGTCAAAGTTTTGGATGTCATGCCAAATCTTCTCAAACTTTTCTGAGATTGTACCTGGACCTCTTGCATCTTACTTGGTTGCCAGACCTGAATGCCACTGATTTGGCCCTTGGAGGATGGCAGATCTCATGGTTTATTCAGGGCTTCTGGTTGGGGAGTCTCTGAGGATTTCGTGGGGTCACACTTGTCTATGACTGTTTTTAAAAAGTCTGTGACAACTGTGGTCTATTCATTCAGATCCTCTGACAATTAGTCCTTGAACACAGCACAATCCAATGACTCAAAGTAATCCCGTACTCGCACCTCTTTGATGTCCTTACCTCTGGAGCCTTGCTCTTTAGCCTCTGTCTATGGAGGTAGGAGGAAAGACAGGTGATCAGATTTACCAAAAATGTGGTCTAGCCAAGGAAAGGTAGACATCCCAGATGGCTGTATAGTAGTGGTTGAGTGTGATGGAAAGACTGATATTCCTAATCATAGGATAGCATTGGTCAAGTGTGTTGGGACCCCTGGTGCTACGTTGTATGTTCATGATATTTGGGCAGAGATTTATTGAAACAAGCCTAAATAAAGTCCTGGACAATGATTTGAAATGCGTCGGGGTGGGCTGTTTCTTGTTTAGTGATGTCAGCATTGAATACTGCTTGATGAATGTTGGCTTTTGGCAGTATGCAAACTGTGGTCAGTGTCATGGAGGAGAACTCTCGTGGTGAGCAGAACAGTTGGCACTTGAACATCAGATGTTCCAGGTTGAGGGAACAAGAGTGCAACAAGACCACTACATCCCAGTACCCAAAGAATTTATCATGAAACGCACACCCCAATCTTTTGCCTTCTCTGAATAAGCAGTCTGGTCCATCCTGTGTATCAATAAGACTTCAGTGTGTCCAGAGTGAGCCATGTCTCTCTGAAAACCAGAATGCAGTAATTTCTCAATTCCCTCTGATACAGCAATTTTGACCTGAGGTCCTCAATCTTGGCTTCCAGCGATGGCAATTTGCTAGCAAGAGGTCAAATAAAGGAACTTTCATTCCACTGTGTTTCAGTCCGGCTTGGAGTCGTCTTTTCCTCCCCTTCTTCTGACCCTGATGTTGAACTTTCATCCACTTACAGATGCCATACCTGCATACTTGAGAGTTAATTCTGCCAAGTTCTTGAGAAGATTGTGAAATTGCCAGATTGATTGATGGTGAAGATGGCTCAACAGTATTGTTGATTAAGGGGAAATTACAGGCGGCAGATCGCAGAGAAAGTAATTCAGAAGAGGTATATTTAGAAGTTTTGTCAGCCACCCACCACATGTCGCTGTTCAATAACGCCATCTTGAGGTTAGAGTGGAATATTATATGCAATTCTTTTGCAGGGTAGAGATGTCAAATATCAGAGGGAATGCGAGGGAAGGTGGAGTAAGCTTTTTTTTAACACAAGTAGGTGCGGAGAAGAGGCTGCCAGGGGTAATGGTGGAAGCAGGTATGAGACTGGAATTTAAGATAGGTACATGACTATGCAGGAATGGGGGTATGTGGATCATGTGCAAGCATAAGGGGTTTAATTCAATTGGCATCGCGTTCAGCACACACTTGTGGCTGAAAGGCCTGTTGCTGAGCTATACAGCTCTACGATCCATGTTCCAAGAACCGTACATGGGAGTAGAGCATCCTACCCTTTGCATCTGCTCCAAAATTCATCAGGATTATAGATGATCCACCACTTTCCTGTTTTACATGAGCATAATGACTGAGCTTCCACCAATCCCAGGATAGTGAATTCCAAAAGCTCACCACCTTCTGAGTGAAGAAACTTCTCCTCATCTCACTCCTAAACAGTGTACTTCATAGTCTTAAACTGTGCCCTCTTGTACTAGACTCCTTAGTGAAGGGAAACACCCTCCTTGCATCCAGCATCAGGAGCCCTGCAATAATGAGCTTCAACAAGATCTCCTTTCATTCTTCTAATCTCTAGAGAATACAGTTCTAGTCTACTCAATCTTCCCCCACATGGCAAATCCATCATCCCTGGAACCAGCCTACTAAATCCTTGCTGCACTCCCTCTGTAATTTCTTATATAAGATTTCAGATTCAATATTTAAGATTGTTTAATGTCATTTCCCGACAGAGGTGGAAAGGGGAACAAATAATCATCACTCCGGGTCCAATGAAGCACAAAAATACACAATAAGATAAAGAGCACAATAACTAAAATCACAATAAATATCAATACATAGGATTGCTGATGTACTTAGACTGATTACATACACAGTCCGTAAAGTGACACTATCACTAGGCTGATTCCAGAGATGAAAGGGTTAACCTATGAGGAGAGATTGAGTCGCCTGGGACTATACTCTCTGGAATTCAGAAGAATGAGAGGGGATCTTATAGAAACGTACAAAATTTTGAAAGGGATAGATGAGATAGAAGTAGAAAAGTTGTTTCCATTTGTAGGTGAGACTAGAACTAGGGGACATTGCCTCAAGATTCAGGGGAGAAGATTTAGGACGGAGATGAGGAGAAACTGTTTTTCCCAGAGAGTGGTGAATCTGTGGAATTCTCTGCCCAGGGAAGCAGCTGAGGCTTCTTCACTAAATATATTTAAGTTACAGTTAGATAGATTTTTACATAGTAAGGGAATTAAGGGTTATGGGGAAAAGGCAGGTAGATGGAGCTGAGTTTACGGACAGATCAGCCATGATCTTATTGAATGGTGGGGCAGGCTCGATGGGCCGGATGGCCTACTCCTGCTCCTATTTCTTATAGACAATAGACAATAGACAATAGGTGCAGAAGTAGACCATTTGGCCCTTCGAGCCTGCACCGCCATTTTGAGATCATGGCTGATCAATTACTATCAATACCCGGTTCCTGCCTTGTCCCCATATCCCTTGATTCCCCTATCCATAAGATACCTATCTAGCTCCTTCTTGAAAGCATCCAGAGAATTGGCCTCCACTACCTTCCGAGGCAGTGCATTCCAGACCCCCACAACTCTCTGGGAGAAGAAGTTTTTCCTTAACTCTGTCCTAAATGACCTACCCCTTATTCTCAAACCATGCCCTCTGGTACTGGACTCTCCCAGCATCTGAAACATATTTCCTGCCTCTATCTTGTCCAATCCCTTAATAATCTTATATGTTTCAATCAGATCCCCTCTCAATCTCCTTAATTCCAGCGTGTACAAGCCCAGTCTCTCTAACCTCTCTGCGTAAGACAGTCCAGACATCCCAGGAATTAACCTCGTGAATCTACGCTGCACTTCCTCTACAGCCAGGATGTCCTTCCTTAACCCTGGAGACCAAAACTGTACACAATACTCCAGGTGTGGTCTCACCAGGGCTCTGTACAAATGCAAGAGGATTTCCTTGCTCTTGTACTCAATTCCCTTTGTAATAAAGGCCAACATTCCATTAGCCTTCTTCACTGCCTGCTGCACTTGCTCATTCACCTTCAGTGACTGATGAACAAGGACTCCGAGATCTCTTTGTATTTCTCCCTTACCCAACTCTACACCGTTCAGATAATAATCTGCCTTCCTGTTCTTACTCCCAAAGTGGATAACCTCACACTTATTCACATTAAACGCCATCTGCCAAGTATCTGCCCACTCACCCAGCCTATCCAAGTCACCCTGAATTCTCCTAACATCCTCACCACATGTCACACTGCCACCCAGCTTAGTATCATCAGCAAATTTGCTGATGTTATTTTCTATGCCTTCATCCAAATCGTTAACGTAAATGGTAAACAGCTGTGGTCCCAATACTGAGCCCTGTGGCACCCCACTAGTCACCACCTGCCATTCCGAGAAACACCCATTCACCGCTACTCTTTGCTTTCTATCTGCCAACCAGTTTTCAATCCATGTCTATGCCTTCCCCCCGATGGCGGTGGGATCCTTCATGATATTTTTCTGACACCTTTCTGTATATATGTCCTTGATGGCGGCTAGGTTGATGCTGGTGATGGGTTAGTGGTTTTGACTGTCCGTTGTAGAGGCTTTCAGTCCGCCACAGTGCAGTTTCCGTACCGAGCAGTGATGCATCTCGTTAGGATGCTCTCTGTGGAAGGTCGTCAGTATGGACGTGCATAGTCCAGCTCTCTTCAGCCTCCTCAGAAAGTAGAGGTGTTGGTGAGTTTTCTTGGCTGAGTAGCATGTGTTCTGGGGCCAGGAGAGGTGGTGAGTGATGTGCACTGTCTGCTTGAAACTGCTCACAATTTCCACTGTGGTGCCGCTGATGTAAATGGGGGAGTGAGTGGTGAGAGTTCTCTGAAGTTGATAACTATCTCTTCTGTCTTGCTGACATTGAGGAAGAGGTTATCTGACTGGCACCTGGTCTTCTGTATAGCTGCAGGTTCCCTCTCACTAATGCCCTGTAAAGCAGCTGTAATCAATCTTCTCATAATGTAGGCCAATATACTACTTACACCACCCAGCCCCCGAATTGCTTGGTGAGCCTCCAAGATGGACTTTGCTGACTTGTATGCAAGGTCCTTTTGAACTCCAACTCGACCCAGTGCTTGTCATTTTACCCCCTCCCCCCATATTCCTTCAGCTATTTACCTGGCCACCCACTCTACTTGTCAGTCTCCTCGTGAAATCTCTTTACATGCTTTTCCATATAAAATCCCATCTACTTTATTCCCGTAAGCAAACAGTGTGTGAATAGCTGGGTTCCAGGAATTGTTCCCTGTTGTACCTCACTAATCACAACCTGCCAGTCTAATGAATTTGACAGTTTAATTTATTGGGTCAAGCAAATATGCCGCACATTTCTTCAATTATAATCATTGATTGTAAATGCTATTGCATTTCAGTGTTTCACATTCTAGGGTCTGTTGCTCAGTATATACAAAAAAAGATAGGATTTTAGATAAACTCGAGGCTCTGCAGATGCTGGAAATCCAGAGCACCAGACACAAAATGCTGGAGGGATTCAGCACATCAGGCAGCATCTACAGTCGATATTTTGGGCAAGAATCTTCATCAGATTTTTAGATATTAAAGGCATTGAAGGATGTGAGTTGAATGCAGCGAACTGTTGCAATGAGCACCCATGATCTTATAGAATGGCAGCGCAGACAGCAGGGCTTCAATGTCAGTTCCATATGTTTTAAAATTCCTTATACTAATCGTGTCTTTTGCTGTTATGCTTGTCAGATTGTAAGCCATATTGGTCCAGGGAATTGTGAAACTAATATGATAGACTAACATTCCAAAATTCCCCACTGGATAGAAAAGAATGAAAGTCCCCCAAGATCTTGAAGTTTTGTACTTGTCACTAGATGCTCTGGGATACAAATTGAATACAACACAGAACAGAATCAGAGAGATCTCAGCTTCTGAACTAGTATAATAGGTACTGACAATGTTCCACCTTATTTTCTCTACAGCAGATGATAACATTTGGAAAATTATTGAAATACTCCAAAATGTTGGTGATCATGTTGACTCAAAGGTAAGATGTATTTACTGCTTCCACAAACAACACAATTATTTGCTTGTTTGTTTATTTATTTAGTAATCTATTTAATTAACTATCTATCTATCTATCCATCTATTTATCTATCTATCTATCTATTTATCTATCTATCTATCTATTTATCCATCTAGCTATCTATTTATTTATCTATCTGTCTATTTATTAATTGATTGGTTGATTAATTAATTAAGATACAGCATGGAATAAGTTTTTCTGTCCCTTTGAGCCCCGTTGTTCAGCAACCCCTGATTTAACCCCTAGCATAATAATGGGACAGTTTACAACGACTAACTAACCCGCCAACCGGTACGTCTTTGGATGGTGGGAGGAAGCTGGAGCACCTGGAGGAAAGCCACTCAGTCACGGGAAGGACGTTACAAACTCCTTACAGACAGTGGTGGGAAATGAACCCACCAGTCGCTGGTGCTGTAAAGCATAGTGCTGCCGCACTGATTTCATAACATAGGTCAGTGATAGCACACCTGATTCTGATGTTACCCAGTATAGGCAGCTAATAAAATTCCCAGTGAACCCAGGAAGTTTCAAGTGCTGCAGGAAAGAGACCCATAGGGCATAGAACTTTGACGCATGATGTCTGTGCTAACCACTGAAACTAATCCAATTTCCCTACACACGGTGCATACCCCTCTATCACATTTGTTTATTGAATTGACTTTATTAATTACATCCTTCATATACATGAGGAGTAAAAATCTTTACATTACATCTCCTTTTAAATATGCAATGTGCAATTTATAGTAATTTATAATAAATAGTGTGTACAACAGGGTAGTCAATAAAACATAGAAATACAGTGTGCCTGCCTATACGCCTCTTAAATTTCACTATCGTATCTGTTATGTTTTGTAACTTCAAAACATTAAGCTAATTAAAAGAAGACAAGGGAGTCCGAGATGTGAGTCTAACCATGTTTCTTCTAAGCGAGCTGCACGTATCACATGGTAGTGAGATGGCATAGGCAATTCATGTATTTAAACATATAGCCCATAATTAACGATTTAATCAAACAAGATGCTTAATCAAATTGTATATATACACGATTACTCAGATGTTACTGAAATGTTAAATAGACAACACTACCTGCTCTCATCACCTCCCTGACGGTACATTCCAGGCTTCTACCGTTCTTTGTTTTTAAAAAGAAACTTGCTCCGCGCATCATCTTCAAGTTTTTCCACTCTCACTATGCCCTTGAGTATCTGACAATGATACTTTGGAAATGCCTCTCCTAATTTGACACTCTTCTGTCAGGTCCCCCTTCAGCCTCCGGTGCTCCAGAGAATAAAAGACGAAAGATGGTGGAAATCTACAGCAACACACACAAAATGCTGGAAGAATTCAGCAGGTCAGGAAGCAGCTATGTGGGGAAATACAGTAAACAGTCAATACTTAGACTCAAAGCTCTTTATCAGGATGAAGTCTCTGGGCCTGAGATATCAACTGTTTATTTTCCTCCATAGATACTCCCTGATCTGCTGAGTTCCTTCAGCATTTTGTGTGTGTTACTCCAGAGAGTACAATCCAAATTTGTGCAATCTCAGGCTGAGGTGAACACTAGTCTTGATGTTTTATGCTATTCTGATTATTGTGTCTGTGATGCACCATCAATAACTCTCGGAGACGTGAGGCGAGATATAGGCTTTTATTGGCTGGAAGATAGAACAAACAGCAAGTGACCACCACACAACATCCTGGAGACTGAGGACCCGTCTTGTAAAAACACTTCCCAGAAAAAGGCAGTGGTAAACCACTTCTGCAGGAAAATATTCCTTGAACAATCATGCTCATGGAAAGACCAAGATTGCCCACGTAATACAACATGGCACATGGTGAATGAATCAATTATAAAAGCAGGTGAAACCTGAGTAATCTGTGACAAATGACCCATGTCCTGACTCCCCAAGGGCTTTCAATTAGAAAGGTGGCGTATAATACATTTGCCTTTACCAGCTGGGGCATTGAGTATAAAGGCTGGCAGGTCACATTACGATTGCAAATGGTTAGGCCACAGTTGCAGTATTGTGTGCCACATTACAAGCAGGTTGTGGAGACTCTGCAGAAGGTGCAGAAGAGGTTTATCAGGATGGTCAGAAGGTTAGAGTGTATTGTAAAGGCTGTGTTGTAGATGTCAGGAGTAGTGTTAGCCTGAACTTTGTAAAGGCTGTGTTGTAGACGTCGGGTGTAGTGTTAGCCTGAACTTTGTAAAGGCCGTGTTGTAGACATCGGGAGTAGTGTTAGCCTGAACTTTGTAAAGGCCATGTTGTAGATGTCGGGAGTAGTGTAATTCCATCTTGAGGAACTTTATCTCAGGTTTCTGAGCTGGTGACTGATTCAGGAGGCCATCCCAACACTCTGTCTGGATCTGAGTAGTGTTCAAGGACAAAGACTATGAATCATTTAACGACAGATCTCAAAGGCAGAGCAATGTAGAAGCCTCAACCTTTGTACAACAGATACACAATATCTGTTTAAATGTTCACAAAGTTGTAGAAGGAATTCTGACATGGGAAACAATTAAGGAGGGGGAGAGTGAATTGGAATATGGTCATGCCAGAGTGTCGAACCCTCAGTTTTCATTTTCTCTCAACTGTTTCAAAAAGCCTCTGATCACTGGCATCATCCTTCGCAATAATTAAAAAAGGCATCTGCCTGTCGTGTGGTGAAAAGAATTATACAGAATACTCCACAATACAACTTTGTCCCTCAAAAGATAGGGTGGTGCCTGCTACCAGAGTTGTCATGGGTAGATGTACCAGGGTTATGAGATTGATAAGTATAAAAGGAACTTCTCCCATCACCTAACAACACACACAAAATGCTGGTGGAACACAGCAGGCCAGGCAGCATCTATTAAAATTTTAATTCCATGTCCCATTCCCATTCTGATATGTCTATCCATGGCCTCCTCTATTGTCAAAATGAATCCAAACTCAGGTTGGAGGAACAACACCTTATATACCGGCTGGGTAGCCTCCAACCTGATGGCATGAACATTGACTTCTCTAACTTCCGTTAATGCCCCTCCTCCCCTTCATACCCCATCCCTGACATATTTAGTTGTTTGCCTGTTCTCCATCTCCCTCTGGTGCTCCCCTCACCTCTCTTCTTTCTCCTGAGGTCTCCCGTCCCATGATCCTTTCCCTTCTCCAGCTCTGTATCACTTTCGCCAATCACCTTTCCAGCTCTTAGCTTCATCCCACCCCCTCTGGTCTTCTCCTATCATTTTGCATTTCCCCTCCCCCCACTACTTTCAAATCTCTTACTATCTTTCCTTTTGGTTAGTCCTGACGAAGGGTCTCGGCCCGAAACGTTGACAGCGCTTCTCCCAATAGATGCTACCTGGCCTGCTGTGTTCTACTAGCATTTTGTGTGTGTTGTTGTTTGAATTTCCAGCATCTGCAGATTTTCTTGTGTTTGTTCTCCCATCACCTGTTGCTTACCCAGTCTCAGAGCTCTGACAATGAGAACTCAGTCAGACCCACTGGCATGACATTACCAAATGACTTTTGGTGATGGATCGCACGGAAAGTACAATCCACTCTGTGTAAATCTCAGTGCCTCTCGCAAGTCCCGTTCTGAGTCCTGATTGTAAGTAAGTGTGTGGGTGGGGGTGGATGGGTAATGAGAATCAGCAGCAGACTTACTTGGCTGTGTTTGTATTGATGCAATGAAAATTCACAAGATGCAGGTCAGGAATCCCACATCCACACTCTCTTACCATTTTAACACTCTGCTGCTACTTCCTATGAGTCTGTTTTACCGTGGGGAGGAAAGATGGTCATGGGAAAGCCTAGCACTTTGAACAAAACAGGAATTGCACTTACCACTGAGACACTGTGCTTGGTGTGCACTGCTCATCAGTGAAGCCTATTTGGACATAAAGTCAGGAAGTGCTGGAAACACTCAGCAGTGGAACGAATAACAAACTAATGTTTCAGGTCAAAGACTCTTCATCAGAATGTACCAGCTCCTGATTGCTCTCTAAACCATTCAAACCTGCCTTGCCCCACTATTCCACTTTATCCTGTTTGGTGCGACGATTGTTTACATTTTCCCTTTCTTTCAGACTTCAAAGTTCATAGAGTTCAACAATTCTGAAATTATAGCTCTCCTTCGGATCTTCTTCCCACTTCTCTTTGTTTGACCTCACCTTTCTCCCATTTCCACCCGCCTCCAGTTCTTCCCCCTCAAACGATAAGTCTTTAGCCCCATCCCCTTCTGTTCCTTTACGACTGCTGTCTGAATCTGACCTACTGAACGATCCAGTTTATGAATGGACAAGGCCACAAGGGCAGATGTTTGAAAGAGTTCACCCCTCCTCATTGCAATGCATTTGTCCACTGAATCCATGAGTATGATGTGTTAATACGGATGTGATGTAGTAACTTTTTGTGGTGTAACAATTGGTTTTGTTGTGTCGATCCTTAGCATCAGGGATCACTGGTGAAGGACGACAGCGGTTATTGCTAACAAAAGCTGAATTAATCCTACTCGTACTTTGCAGCTTCAAGGAGATTCCCAGCTTTCCACTTTCTTCACAAACCTCAGCTACGATGCCTTCAAGGAACTTGCAGACCAATATGTCAAAAAAGAGGTGAAGAACAAGAGACTACAGGAGAATCCCGAGTTTGTCAAGCTGGCATTTACACTTGATTTTACTGCAAAGGTTGCGGGGGTCTGTGACCTTCAGATCAAGCGGATCACGGGCTTTGGGAGCCAATACCTGCAGGATACCTGCTGGCAGATGCTCAGCTGCAGTGAACAGGTGGATAGAAAGTTGTGTTTATTCTGTATAGGATCACACTCCTTTACATGTATCTATCTGTATGATTTTATGACCTCTACACCCAAATCACTCTTGTAATGCATCAAGCCTCTTAAGGATGTCATTGAACCTAGAACATAGAAATCTACAGCACGTTACAGGCCCTTCGGCCCTCAATCCTGTGCCAACCAATTGAAAGCCAGGGTACGATCAACATTTCATCCAAAATCCAATCTTATAGAGTTTTTTGAGGAGATTACCAGGAAAGTTGATGCAGAAAAGGCAGTGGATGTTGTTCTTTAGCAAAAGACTTCAGCAAAGCCCTTGACAAGGTCCACCATGGGAGGTTGGTCCAGAAGGTTCAGTCACTTGGCTTTCAGAATAAGGTCGTAACCTTGGCTTTGTGAAAGAAGCTAGCGAGTGATAGTAGATGGTTGCCTCTCTGACGGGAGGCCTGTGACTAATGGTGTGTACAGAGATCAGTGTGGGTCATTGTTGTATGTCATCTATATCAGCAATCTGGATGATTATATGGTAAACTGGATCAGCAACTTTGTGGATGACACCAAGATTGGGTGCATACTGGATAGTGACAAAGGCTAGCAAAGCTTTTGGTGGGACTTGGCCCGGCTGGAAAAAACAGGCTGTAAAAGGGCAGATGGAATTCAATGCTTGCAAGTGTGAGGTGTTGCACTTTGGTAGGACCAATCAGGATAGGTCTTACACAGTGAGTGGTAGGGCACTGAGGAGTGTAGTTAGAACAGAGGATTCTGAGAATACAGATTCATAATTCCTCGGGAGTGGTTCCCCAGGTAGATATGGTCATAAAGAGAGTTTTTGGCACATTGACTTTCATACAGGAGTTGGGATATTATGTTGAAATTATATAAGACATTGGTGAAGCCTAATTTGGAGTATTGTACAGTATGCTGTTCTGGTCACCTACCTACAGGACAGATATCATCGAGATTAGAAGAGTACAAAGAACATTTACAAGGATATTGCTGGGACTTGACGACCACAGTTATAGGGAAGGGCTGAACAGGTTAGGACTTTACTACCTAGAGTGTAGGAGAATGAGGGGAGAATTGATAGACATGTACAACTTTCTGGGGGGGTATAGATAGTGTAAATGCAAGCAGACCTCTCCATTGATGTTCCACTGACAGTAGGTTAAGGGTGAAAGATGAAATGTTTAGGGGAACTTGGGGGAAATTCTTCACTCAGAGGATGGTGAGAATGTGGAATGAATTGCCAGCGTAAGAGGGGGATGTGAATACAATTTCAACATTTAAAAGAAGTTTGGGTAAGTACATAGATAGAAGGGAGGGCTGTAGTCCAGGTGTGGGTTGATGAAACAAGGCAGAATGCAGTTTGGGCTTGGACTAGTGGGCCAAAGAGCAATATTCTGCTGTGACTCTAATTCTAGATTTGGTAGTTGCCATCAGTGATAATTACATTCTTGTCCTTTGCCCCATTTTTCCAGACACTGTCGTGTTTGGAAACATTTTCCCAGATTTCTGAGTCTCTTCAGCGCTGGTGTTTTCAGTTTTCCTTGTTATTTGCATTTGATTACTCCCTCCAATCCTGTAATGTTTTCTGTGAAGTGCAGAGATCAAGGTTCCATTTATGTTTAGCAGGAACCTTTCTACTGTGGAATTCCATTTCTCTAGCTCTAAACACTAGCAGCTTACCTGCATTCCTGGTAACTTTACTGACTCATGTACAGTAGCTACTTCATGTTTTATATCTCACAGAATGCTTTGTTTCTGCTAAGCTAGCGCGTCACTGCCTAGTAGTTACAACTACACGCTGGTGCATACTAAAATGCTGTTTATGCTGATTGTTAATGCGGATTCAAATCATATTACATGAAATGTGAAAGTTATTCAGCTTTTCCCCATGTTCTGCTCACTACTTAAAAACATGGAATAATGGCCAACACACACAAAATGCTGGAGGAACTCTGCAGGCCAGTCAGCATCTATGGGAAAAAGCACTCCCCGGTTTTCAGCCTGAAATGTTGACTGTACTTTTTTCCATAGATGTTGCCTGGCCTGCTGAGTTCCTTCAGCATTTTGGATGTGTGGCTCAGATTTCCAGCATCTGCAGATTTTCTCTTGTTTGTGAATAATGCGTAAGCTTCCTTTCATTGGACACGTTCTCTTCTGGACAGACATGTTAGCCACTGGAGTCCTGTCCTTATACAGTAAATCTGTTCTTCATTAGAGCCACAGTGTTTTCCAGTACAGAGCTTCATAAACTATTCATTATTGTACAGCAGCAGCCTTCCCTTTCCCATCTTACTGACAAACTGACCAAATCATGGTTCTGTTTCAGCACCAGCTTGTGAACAGTCAACAAGAGGGCAGATATTTCTAATAATACTCCTGGTCTCACTGTTGTTCACTCTCCACAGATGTCCAGCAGGAGGATGTATTAATATGAATATGATGTAGCAATTTATTAGCCAAAAGTTTGGTTGTGCTGCTTTCTTCATTTCTACAATGTGAAGCCATGATTTGATATCCATTGTTTTTTGACCCAATAACCTGGTGCTGAGTAACACACACAAACTGCTGGAGGAACTCAGCCGGTCAGGCAGTGCCCGTGAAAGGAATAAACAGTAGACGTTTGGGGTCAGGACTCTTTGTCAGGATTGGAGAGGAAGGCCAGAATAAGAAGATGGGGGCGGGGAGGAGTACAAGCTAGAAGGGGATGGGTAAAGCCCGCTGGGTGGGGGAGTTGGGATGAAGTGAGAAGCCAGGAGGCGATAGGTGGAAAAGGCGAAGGGCTGGAGAAGGGATCTGACAGGAGAGGAAAGTGGACCATGGGAGAAAGGGAAGGAGGGGGACACCATGGGAGGTGACAGGCAGTTGGGAAGAGGGGTAAGAATGAAGCCACAGTGGGGAATGGAGGAAGAGGGATAGGGGAGGGGGAAAATTACTGGGTTAGAGAAACCGATGTTCATGTAACTAAGTTGGAGGTTACCCAGCCGGAATATGAGATGTTCTCATGAGTGGCCTCATCATGAGATGAGGTGGAGGAGACGACGGACTGCCATGTCGGAATGGGAATGGGGATTGTGATGAAGATGGTTGTCCACCAGGAAATCCTGCTTGTTGCCGATGCAGTGAAGGTGCTCGACAAAGTGCCCAACCTACATCACCAATGTACAGGAGGCTGCATCGAATAGACTGGATACAGTAAATAACAATAGATTTACAGGGGAAGTGTTGCCTCACCTGAAAGGACAGTTAGCGGCCCTGAATGGAGGTGACAGAGGAGGTGAATGGGTAGGTGCAGCACTGATTCCTCTTCCAGAGGTAAGTGTCGCGGGGGGGGGGGGGATTAGTGGGGAGGGATGAATGGGCAAGGATATCATGGAGGAAGCAACCCTTGTCAAAAGTGGAGAGTGGGAAGGGGGAGGTAAAGATGTGTTTGATGGTAGGATCCCAATAAAGATTTAAAAGTTGTTGAGAATGATGCGCTGGATGTGGAGGCTCATGGGAGGTAGATGAGCATGAGGAAGTTTATCCCTGTTAAGGCAGTGGGAAGGTGGGGCGAGGGCAGATACCTAGGAAATGGAGGAGATGCGGGTGAGAGCAGCATCAGTAGTGGAGGAAGGGAAACCTCATTCTTTGAAGAAGGAGGATGCCTCTAATGTTCTGGAAAGGAAGGTCTCCTCCTCAGAATAGATGTGGCTTAGATGAAGGAATGGAGAAAAGGGAATGACATGATAGGTGACAGAGTGGGGAAAGGGAAAGAAGCCTGATAGTGAGCTTCCTTGTTGAAGCAGCAGTGCCATTTGTCATACTGACCAGTTTGCCAGATGCCTTCAGTGGGGAGACTGTATTCAAAGGTATTGGTGAGGACTGGAGTCACATTAAAGACATAGCTGGTAAAAGATGGGAGTAAATGTGCTGAGATGTTTGCAATATTATGGTAGTTTTTCCAGATGCCTTCACTTTAGAACAAACTTTATAAAGCTAATTTAAGCCATAATTTTGAAACTTTAACTCATATTTTCTGGAGCAAGACAGTTTTACCCATTTTGTGCATTCTCTAACTTTTCAGGACGAACCAACAAACAGCGCAGAACGGCCTCCTAGTCCAGACTGAAGGAGAGTGACTGAACAATTGCTTCTATTTTACTTCCTGAGGGAGTCTGCAACTTCCTGAATCTGCAGAGTGATTCAGACTGAGCAGAACATGAGAACAAACTCACAGCTCCTCCGCAACTCTACCCTGTAGATGGTGTGACTACAACTATAGCTCAGTCCCCTGCTGCTTGGCTGCAGTGAGAATAATCTTTGGATTGCACCGAGGTCCAATGTGTCTTTTGTTTGGCACTTCTCCACCTGACATGGAGCCTTCCTAGACTGAGCTGCAGAACAGAGATGCATCGGCCTACCTTCAAACATTATCATCTGGTGTTTATGGCAAATTCCCCACCTTTGCAAGGCAGTGGTTGAACACACCTATTCTTCAGAGTGATCAGCCACTCAGTGGATGACCTGGCAGAGAGAGGCAGTTGCAGAACTTGTTCTTAATACAGAAGTACTTCTGCTTTACTCCTCCCTTTCCAGTTCAATGAAGGGTCTCGACCTGGAACATCGATTGTTTTAATTTCTTTTGATTCTGCCTGACCTGTTCATTTCTTACAGCATTTTGTGTGCATCAGTCTAAACTTGTTTAATGTTTTCTCTGGTGTTTATATTGTTATTTATTGGTAAAAATATCAGTATGACTTTGTCATTCAGTGCAACAGTGTGTGAGGCAGATGAATAATAAATGTGATTAATTTTTCTCTTTCAATATTTTTATTACTTTCTATATAAAGGTCTACAGAGTACAAGAAGATACATATTATAAGTCAAAAGAAAAAAAATAGTACAAAATACATTGTATTAAAAATACAGTTACTATCACAAAACCCTGTATTTTTAAATGAAGAAATAGTCCTTTTGTGTTTCACTGAATATGGGTGAGAACAAAAGGTAGGGTGCACGTCAAACAATGGTGAAGTGTGTGAAGGAGGCATGGGTTGAAGAACTGGAACTGAAACCACGACAGGAAGGGCTTGACACTTTGGAAGGGAAAGTACTCGGCTTAAAATTGCAGGAATATTGAATATTCATATTAGAAAATTTCTAATGGACCCAATCATGTCCCTTTAAATGGGCAAACTGCCCACTAAAGCCTCAGGATGATTAAAGGTCAATATGACCATTGGAATTTGCTCTATGTTCTCTTAGCATAGCCGTGTTGACTTGGCATCACTTGGAAAACTAATGATGTCAAGGTTGTCTTGGGCTCTTCTGGAAGAAATTAAAGCTTCTGGAAGAAATCTGGGACCTACATTGCGAATCCATTGCACATGGATTGGGAGTTGGAAGGCTAACTCTATCACCTTGCAGTCTTGTGCATGGTATCCAACAGCCTCTCTTTGCAGTGGCCAACAGTTATTCAGGCAAGAGTGGGCATTAGTGCGCAAGCACACCAATTCCTTTCTCTAGATATGTTATGTCCCATCAGAAGAGGTTTTGTCAATGGAAACAATACATCCAGTTCAGGTAATTATTGGCCATGTCTTTTAATCTCATTGCCAATGCAATGGTCTTCAGAACGTTAAGTCTAGAAGCAGAAATAACGTTGACATTTTAATTTGGATTTATGGCAACCTGCTGGTCACGTGAAGTGGAACTGTAAGTTTTGAACAGAATAAATGGAGAGGTAGCAGTTAAAATGTGGGAGAAAGAATGAGACTGCCTGTGCTGGAATTGGGACCAAAAGATAAACAATTGGAGTTGCTCAGGAAGTCAAGTAGGATCTGTGGAGGCAAAGGAATGGTTAGCATTTCAGTTTGACAACCTGCATCAGGACTGGTGCTTTCCCACGCATGGTGATGTATTGAACCATGGGATGCACAGTTACTGGGAACTCCAGCATTTCTTACCTCTCACTTGTTGCCTTTAAGAAGGCAGAGGGGAGCTGGCTTCTTAAACTGTCAGAGATCCTGTGGTGAAGATACTCTCACTAGCAATGATGGAACAATGACAACATATTCACAGCATTTCCAGTCAGACCTGAAGGTGGTGATATTGCCAGGCGGCTGCTGTCCTTGTCCTACGGACTGCTGAACACGTGGTTTAGTGATGAGAAACCTCGGAGACAAGTGCTCCTTGTAGATGGCAGGAAAGGAAAGCTCATCCTGTGGATAGGGCATCAACAGGGCACTGATCTAGGGTCCAAGACCATCTATTAGCTGTACTGTATCACCAGCAACTGTGCTGAAATACAATACCCTTATCTTGAAAGCGATAGAAAGTTGCTAGGTGGATCATAGACTGTACTTCCTAAGAAGGTTGGCGTCATTCAATGTCTGTAGTGAGATGCTGAAGATGTTCTATAGGTCAGTTGTGGAGAGCGCCCTCTTCTTTGTGGTGGCGTGTTGGGGAGGAAGCATTAAGAAGAGGGACGCCTCACGTCTTAATAAGCTGGTAAGGAAGGCGGGCTCTGTCGTGGGCAAAGTACTGGAGAGTTTAACATCGGTAGCTGAGCGAAGGGCGCTGAGTAGGCTACGGTCAATTATGGATAACTCTGAACATCCTCTACATAGCACCATCCAGAGACAGAGAAGCAGTTTCAGCGACAGGTTACTATCGATGCAATGCTCCTCAGACAGGATGAAGAGGTCAATACTCCCCAATGCCATTAGGCTTTACAATTCTACCACCAGGACTTAAGAACTTTTTAAAAGCTATTATTAATGCTTTTTGAGATAGTGATTTAGATGCATATCATATTTTTTACTGAGTTAAGTATTGTATGTAATTAGTTTTGCTACAACAAGTGTATGGGACATTGGAAAAAAAGTTGAATTTCCCCATGGGGATGAATAAAGTATCTATCTATCTATCTATCTATCTATCTATCTAGAAGTTGGTGACGATGCTGGTGATGACAATAAACTGGACTGGTCAAAGAAAACTGGGGCTGTCTACAAGAAGGGTCAGAGCTGTCTCTATTTCCTGAGGAGACTGAGGTCCTTTAACATCTGCCGGATGATGCTGAGGATGTTCTACGAGTCTGTGGTGGCCAGTGCTATCATGTTTGCTGTTGTGTGCTGGGGCAGCAGGCTGAGGGTAGCAGACACCAATAGAATCAACAAACTCATTCGTAAGGCCAGTGACGCTGTGGGCGTGGAACTGGACTCTCTGACGGTGGTGTCTGAAAAGAGGATGCTGTCCAAGTTGCATGCCATCTTGGACAATGTCTCCCATCCTCTCCATGATGTACTGGTTGGCACAGGAGTACATTCAGCCAGAGACTCATTCCACCGAGATGCAACACTGAGCGTCATAGGAAGTCATTCTTGCCTGTGGCCATCAAACTTTACAACTCCTCTCTTGGAGTGTCAGACACCCTGAGCCAATAAGCTGGTCCTGGATTGGTTTCCACTTGGCATAATTTACTTATTATTATTTAATTATTTATGGTTTTCTATTGCTATATTTCTACACTGTTCTTGGTAGGTGCAACTGTAACGAAACCCAATTTCCCTCGGGATCAATAAAGTATGTCTGTCTGTCTGTCTGTCTATTATTTCCACGTTAAGAGCTGCTCAGTCATGGGCATCATCCACAGGTCCATGTCAAATATCTGCCCACAAATATCACTGGGGTAAAACTTCATCTGGAACTAGTTAGGCCAAGACTCAGTACTGCAGAAGAAACTTGTACCTGAACTCAGACTGACTAGCAGCAAGGTTCCCAGCTATAGGCTCTATGAGAAAGTCTGTTTTCGTCCTGCTAAAGGCTGATTGCAATGAGCTGAAAACGTTTTGTCCTGATTGTTATCTCTTACATTGTGAGCAGTTCTAGAAAGTCACTTGAGTTTCGTAGCAGATCACAATCTTTTGCAAGAATGGTTTTTATTCCAAGTATCTAACAGGATATTTAACAAACCTATTTATGCAGCAAATGCTCATCTTTAACTATATGTAACAGTTCTCTGACCCACTAGGAGCTCTCCAGTACAACAGACAGAAAAAACAAAATATTTGTACAACCTCCATTATTTGGCGACTGTCGCAACAGCCATGATCTGCAAGTCTACAACATTCTGTCAGGATATTGGCCGTTCTTGAATCTGAGGTGGACCAATGTCCTGGCGAGAAGGTTTGCTAAGGCTGTTGGGAAGAGTTTTAACTGGAATTGCTGGGGAATGGGAACCAAACTGAAGTGATGGAGGAAAGGGAGGTTGGCTCACAAATAGAGAAGCCTGGAGACAGTGCAAAAAGATGGATAAGCAGGTGATAGAGAAGGGATGCGCTCAGACTGGTGGTTTGAGATGTGTCTGTTTTAATGTGAGGAGTATCATGAATAAAAGCGGATGAGCTTAGAGCGTGGATCAGCACTTGGAGTTATGACGTTATGGCCATTACAGATACTTGGATGGTGCAGAGGCAGGAATGGCTATTTCAAGTGCCAGGCTTTAGATGTTTCAGAAAGGATAGGGGGAGAGGCAAAAGAGGTGGGGGCATGGCACTGTTGATCAGAGATAGTGTCATGGCTGCAGAAAAGGAGGAAGTCATGAAGGGGTTGTCTACAGAGCCTCTGTGGGTAGAAGTTTGAAACAGGGAGGGGTCAATAACTCTACTGGGTGTTTTTTATAGACCACCCAGTAGTAACAGAGACATCGAGGAGCAGATAGGGAGACAGATTCTGGAAAGGAGTAATAATAAGAAGGTCGTTGTGGTGGGAGATTTTAATTTCCCGAAATATTGACTGGCATCTCCCTAGTGTGAGGGGTTTAGATGGGGTAGAGTTTGTTAGGTGTGTTCAGGAAGGTTTCTTGACACAATATGTAGATAAACCTACAAGAGGAGAGGCTGTACTTGATCTGGTATTGGGAAATGAACCTGGGCAGGTGTCAAGTCTCTTGGTGGGAGAGCATGTTGTAGATAGTGATCACAATACAATCTCCTTTACCATAGCATTGGAGAGGGATAAGAACAGAAAAGTTACAGAAATGTTTAATTGGAGTAAGGGGAAATACGAGGCTATCAGGCAGGAACTTGGAAGCATAAATTGGAAACAGATGTTCTCAGGGGAATGTACGGAAGAAATGTGGCAAATGTTCAGGGGATATTTGTGTGGGGTTCTGAGTAGGTACGTTCCAATAAGACAGGGAAGTTATAGTAGATAGATCCATGGTGTAAAAAGGCTGTTGTAAATCTAGTCAAGAAGAGAATAAGAGCTTACGAAAGGTTCAAAAACTAGATAATGATAGAGATCTAGAGGATTATAAGGCTAGCTGGAAGGAGCTTAAGAAGGAAATTAGGAGAGCCAGAAGGGGCCATGAGAAGGCCTCGGCAGACAGGATTAAGGAAAACCCCAAGGCATTCTACAAGTATGAGAAGAGCAAGAGGATAAGACATGAGAGAATAGGACCAATCAAGTGTGACAGTGGAAAAAATGTGTATGGAACCAGAGGAAATAGCAGAGGTACTTAATGAATACTTTGCTTCAGTATTCACTATGGAAAAGGATCTTGCCAATTGTAGGGATGACTTGCAGTGGACTGAAAAGCTTGAGCATGTAGATATTAAGGAAGAGGTTGTGCTGGAGCTTTTGGAAAGCATCAAGTTGGATAAGTCACCGGGACTGGATGGGATGTACCCCAGGCTACTGTGGGAAGTGAGGGAGGAGATTGCTAAGCCTCTGGCAATGATCATCATCAATGGGGATGGGAGCGGTTCTAGAGGATTGGAGGGTTGTGAATGTTTTTGCCTTATTCAAGAAAGTGAGTAGGGATAGCCCAGGAAATTATAGGTTGATGGAGAAGATCCTGAGAGGCAGGATTTATGAAAGCACCCTAACAAAGCACCCTACAAGTGTGAGGGTTAAGATCAACCCATCTCTTCTTCCATTGACAGCCTGGGGATCATTCCTCCCTTGCCCAAAAAACACTGTTCTGCGCATTGTAAGTCAATGAATCAGTTTCAACTCTCATGTTAATGGCCACTTGCCTGGGGAGTTGAATTTCATTCTGTACATGTTTCAAACAAATCACAAAGACAACATCTCAGCTGAATACCCTGCCACCACCATGGAAATGATGCTTCCTTCCAGTAAAGCTACAGATCTATACTGATCAGTTTTGTGGGGTTTTCCCATTTGGTTTCACATACACCGCAAACACATTTCAAATGATGTACACCAGTGCCTCAGGCACTTCTAATAAAGAAACAACTGTCACGTTAAGAATTGTGTGGTTTTCTGCAGGGCATAGAGCTGCAGCTTGCAAAACACATGACTGACGTCAATCACTCCCCAGAGCCACAAATGGTTGTTTGTATTAACACAGATTATTGACCTCAGACATGAGATAAGTTCAAAGCATCTTGAACAGGCTCTGTAGCTACCCTCAGCAAAAAGATTATCAGTTACCCAGAACAATGTTCAGGATTCACTTAGAGATTACTGAGGAATCAGAAGTCATACCCAAAGCCGTAGCTTTGAGAGGTGAATGTTGCTGAGGTCTACTACAGTGAATGAGACTGGGTAACACTGCAGCATTTCACCAACATACCAGAAACATAGAAAACCTACAGCACAATACAGATCCTTCAGTCCACAAAGCTGTGCCGAACAGGTCCTTACTTTAGAAATTACCTAGGGTTACCCATAGCCCTCTATTTTCCTAAGCTCCATGTACATATCCAGGAGTCTCTTAAAAGTCCCTATCGTATCCACCTTCACCACCGTTGTCGGCAGCCCATTCCATGCACTCACCACTCTCTGCATAAAAAACTTACCCTGGACAATTCCTCTGTACCTACTTCCAAGCACCTTAAAACTTTGCCCACTAGTGCTAGCTATTTCAGCCCTGGGGAAAAGCCTCTGACTATACACACAATCAATGCCTCTCATCATCTTGTACACCTCTATCAGGTCACCTCTCATCCTCTATTGCTCCAAGGAGAAAAGGCCAAGTTCACTCAACCTATGCCCATAAGGTATGCTCCCCAATCCAGGCAACATCCTTGTAAATCTCCTCTGCACCCTTTCTATGGCTTCCACATCCTTCCTGTAGTGAGGCAACCAGAACTGAGCACAGTACTCCGTGGGGTCTGACCAAGGTCCTATATAGCTGCAACATTACCTCTCAGGTCTTAAATTCAATCCCACAATTGCTGAAGGCCAATCTTCTTAACCACATGTATGCCTTCTTAACCACAGAGTCAACCTGCGCAGCAGCTTTGAATGTCTTATGGACTCGGGACCCAAGATCCCTCTGATCATCCACACTGCCAAGAGTCTTACCATTAATACTATATTCTGCCATCATATTTAACCTACCAAAATGAACCACCTCACACTTATCTGGGTTGAACTCCATCTGCTATTTCTCAGCCCAGTTTTGCATTCTATCAATGTCCCACTGTAACCTCTGACAGCCCTCCACACTATCCACAACACCTCCAACCTTTGTGTCATCAGCAAGTTTACTAATCCATCCCTCTACTTCCTCCTCCAGATCACTTAATAAAATCATGAAGAGTAAGGGTCCCAGAACAGATCCCTGACGCACACCACTGGTCACCGACCTCCATGCAGAATATGACACGTCTACGACCCCTCTTTGCCTTCAGTGGACAAGCCAGTTCTGGATCCACAAAGCAATGTGCCCTTGGATCCCATGCCTCCTTAATTTCTCAATAAGCCTTGCATGGGGTACCTTATCAAATGCCTTGCTGAAATCCATATACACTACATCTACTGTCTACCTTCATCAATGTATTTAGTCACATCCTCAAAATATTCAATCAGGTTCGTAAGGCACGACCTACCTTTGACAAAGTCATGCTGACTATTCCTAATTATATTATGCCTCTCCAAATGTTCATAAATCCTGCCTGTCAGGATCTTCTCTATCAACTTACCGAGCACTGAAGTAAGACACACTGGTCTATAATTTCCTGGGTTATCTCTAATCACTTTCTTGAATAAGGGAACAACATCTACAGCCCTCCAATCCTCTGAAACCTCTCCCGTCCCCATTGATGATGCAAAGATCATCCCCAGAGGCTCAGCAATCTCCTCCCTCACCTCCCACAGTAGCCTGGGGTACATCTCCCCATGGAAAAAAAGTTGAATTTCCCCATGGGGATGAATAAAGTATCTATCTATCTATCTATCTATCTATCTATCTCATCAAGTTCCGGTGACTTACCCGACTTGATGCTTTTCGAAAGCTCCAGCACATCCACTATCCTTAATATCTACATGCTCAAGCTTTTCAGTCCACTGTAAGTACTGTTCAACATTAAGTGGCCTATCACCCTCCTTGGATGCATAGCCCACCGAGCAGGGTACTCATTTCCGTATTTCCTTTACTCCATCCAAGCAAAGGATTTTGGGTGATTCTATGACAGGGAAATCCCAATGTAGTAAGACATAAGACATAGGAGCATAATTATGCCATTCAGACAATCGGGCCTGCTTTGGCATTCCATCTTGACTGATCTATTATCTCTCTCAGCCCCATTCTTCTGTCTTCTCGTCATAACATTTGACACCTTACTAATTAAGAACCTATCAACCTCTGTGGTAAGTATACCCAATGCTTGGCCTCCACTGTCATCTGTGGCAATGAATTCCACAGATACACCACACTCTGGCTAATGAAATTCCTCCTCATTGCTGTTCTAAAGCTGTGCCTCTCTGTTCTAAGACTCACTGATCCTAGACTCCCCCACCAAAGGAAACATCTTCTCCACATCCACTCTATCCAGAGCTTCCAATATTTCATAGGCTTAAATGTGTTTCCTCCCTTATTCTTCTAAACTCCAGCCCAGAGCCACCAAACATTCCTCATACATTAAACCATTCAGCCCCGGAATCATTCTTGTGAACCTGCTCACAATGGTCTCCAATGCAAGTACATCCTTTCTTAGATATGCCGTCAAAAACTGCTAACAACACTCCAAGTATGGTCTGACCAAGGCCTTATAAAGTCTCAGCAAAACATCCTTGCTTTCATACTCTAGTCCTCTTGAATTGAATGGTAACATTGCATTTGCCTTCCTTACCACCAACTCAGCCTGCAAACTAATCTGTAGGGAATCCTGCATGAGGGCTCCGAAGTCCTGAATTTTCTCCCCATTTAGAAAATAGTGTATGCTTTTATTCCACCTACCAAAGTTCATGACCATACACCTCCCAACACTATATTCCATCTGACACTTGTTTGCCCATTCTCTCAATCTGTCACAGTCCTTCCACAGACTCCTTGCTTCCTGATCACTACCTGTCCCTCGTCCTCTCTTCATAATATCCACAAACTTGGCCACAAAGCCACCAATTCCTTTATCCAAATAATAGACATGTTATGTGAAAAGAAGCTCTCCCAACATCGACCCCTGTGGAACACACCAATTAACAGCAGCCAACCTGAAAAGGCCACATTTATTTCAATTTCCTACCCATGCTAATACCATGGGCTCTTATCTTGTTAAGCAGTCTCATGTGCAGCACCTGGTCAAAGGACTTCTGAAAATCCAAGCAAACAACATCCACTGACTCTCCTTTACCTATCCTGTCTGTTATTTCCTCAAAGAATTCCAACAGCTCTTACAGGCAAGATTCCCCTTAAAGGAAACCATGTTGACTTCAGCCAATTTTATCATATGCCTCCATGTACCTTGAAACCTCATACTTGACAATGGACTCCAGCTTCTTCCCAACTGCTGAAGTCAGGCTTACCGGCCTATAACATTTTTCCTTCTGCCTCTCTCCCTTCTTAAAGGGTGGAGTGACATTTGCAATTTTCCAGTCCCCCAGAATCACTCCAGAATCTAGTGATTATTGAAAGATCATTACTAACACCTCTACAGTTTCTTCAGTTGCCTCTTTCAGAACCCTGGGGTGTAGTCCATCTGGTCCAGGTGACTTATCTACCTTCAGACCTTTCAGTTTCCCGAACATCATCTTAATAACAGCAACTACACTCACTTCTGCCTTATGATACTCTTGAATTTCTGACATATTGCTAGTGTTTTCCACAGTGAAGATTGATGCAAAATACCCATTAAGTTTGTCCGCTATTTATTCGTCTCCCATTACTACCTCTCCAACGTCATTTTCCAGTAGTCTGATATCCTCTCTGACCTCTGTTTTACTTTTTGTATCCCCTGTTATATTATTGGCTAGTTTCCCTTCATATTTCATCATTTATCTCCTTATAGCATTTTTAGTTGCCCTCTGTTGGTTTTTAAAAGCTTCCCAATTTCACACTAACTTTTGCTATGTTATATGCCTTCTCTTTTGCTTCTATGCAGTCTTTGACTTCCCTTGTCAGCCATGGTTGCATCATTTGTCCTTTAGAATATTTCTTCATCTTTGGAGTGTATCTTCCCTGCGCCTTCTGAATTGTTCTCAGGAATTCCAGCCATTAATGTTCTCTGTCACCCCTGCTAGTGTCCCCTTTCAATCAACTTTTGCTAGCTCTTCTCTCATGCTTCTGTAATTCCCTTTACTCCACTGTAATACTGATACATCCAATTTTAGCTACCCCCTCTCAATCTGCTGAGTGAATTCTATAATATTAAGATCACTGTCTCCTCAGGGTTCCTTTACCTTAAGATCCCTAATTAAATCTGGTTCATTTCACAACATTTAATCTACAATTGCCTTTCCCCTAGTGGGCTCTAAAAAGCTGTCCCATAGGCATTCTACAAATTCTTGGGATCCAGCACCAACCTGGTTTTCCCAATTTACCAGCACATTGAATTCCCCCTTGCCCCCTTTACCTGCCTTTTCTATCTCCCATTGTAATTTGTACCTCACATCCTAATTCTGTTCAGAGACCTGTGTACAATGGCATGCTCATATCTGGGATACCGTATCCCAGGTGTAACCTCACTAACAACTTGGAAAGCTGTAAACCTAACTCTCGTACTCAGTGCGCTGACTGTTGAGTGGAAGCTTGCCAAAGGCCACCTTCTCCAACCTGTGAGAAGGATAATCTCCATCACCAGAAGGAGTTAAAAGACCAGGACTGAACCTCTTGTAAGACCTCTTGTCTTAAAGATCTATGTTTGTGCGCAACATGGCGGTAGAAATACGATGGGCACTGCAGACTTTGAGAAGAATGGTCACATAAACTCAGGATATGAGGCAAAGATCTACCTGGGGGAAGCAACAGCGGCCGTGCCCCGGCACCAAGTCTGGCCCTGTGGCTCATAAGGGTAGGGAACAGAAGAGGATGGCAGCAGTAATAGGAAACTCTATAGTCAGGGGGACAGATAGGCGATTCTGTGAACATGAAAAAGAAACATGGGTAGTGGTTTGCCTCCCAAGTAAAAGGGTCTGCGATGTTTCTGAACGTGTCCACGATATTCTGAAAAGGGAGGGTGAGCAACCAAAGTCATGGTACATATTGGTACCAATGACATGGGTAGAAAAAGGGAGGAGAATACAGGGAGTTAGGAAGGAAGCTGAGAAGGAGGACCTCAAGGGTAGTAATCTCGAGACTGCTGCCTGAGTTACGTAACAGTGAGGATAGGAGCAGAATGAGCTTACAGATAAATGTGTGGCTGAAGAATTGGAGCAGGGTGCAGGGATTCAGGTTTATGGATAATTGTGACCTCTTCTGGCCAGGTGGGACCTGTACAAAAGGGACAAGTTGCACTTGAATCCAAGGGGGACCAATATTCTTGTTGGTGGTTTACTAGAGCTGTTGGGAATGGTTTAAACTAATATGGCAGGAGGATGGGAACCAGGATGACAGAGCTGAGGATGAGCCTGCAGGTTTACAAGTAGATGATGGGTGCAACATGAATGTAAGGAAGGACAAGCCAATAATTGGGTACAAACACAGACAGAGAGCAAAGAGGTAAATTGTACCACAGTGGCAAAATTCAAAAAGGCGAAGAATGCAGGACTGAAAGTGTTGTTTTTAAATGTGTGTAGCATTCAGAATAAGATGAACTTGAGGCACAATTAGAGATTGGTCAGTATGTTGTGGGTACCATTGAGTCGTGGCTGAAAGAAGGCCATAGTTGTAGCTTAACAGCAAAGGATATACTTTGTATTGAAAGGACAGACAGGAAGGCATAGGCGGTGGTGTGGCTCTGTTGGTAAGAGATGGAATTACATTTTTAGAAAGAGGTAACATAAGGACAGAGAATGTTGAATCTTTGTGGTTGGAGTTAAGAATTTGCAAGGGTAAAACAACCATTATGGGAATCATATATATGTAAAGGGGGGTTTCTTCTTTTTCTTTGTTACTGCGTATGTTAATCAAAATGGCTTCTTTGTTTTGTTAAAAGTAGGAATGCTTCTTTGTTGCGAGAGAGTGCTGGAAGCTTGTTTGGGTTAAAATTTACTGATAACAAGAATTGTATTCCTTTGTTAACCAATTGGGATTAATGTTCTTTCTTCTGAGTCTGTAAGCTATTGTTGGCGGGCTTTTGGGGAGATCGGCGCAAGGGGGTGAGAGAGAGAGGACGCGATGCTGTAAACTGGGCGAGGAACGGACTCCAAGCAGGGGTCCAAGGCCAGGAGGTACCCCGAGGAGAGGAGACGAAGATAGATGTGCTTGGTTGCCCACTTCGGGTGGTCCTGAGCTGCGAGTCGAGGAGTTCGGAGGGGATCGAATGGTGGCCCGAAGACTTCAGAAATTGAGCTCCAACGGTTGTGCCATGAAGTGGTTTGGACTTTGATAAGTTTGGCACCTTTTCTTTATTTTCTTTTCCTTCATATATACTGTGTGGTTATTAATCAGTTGTAGTAATCTTTATAAACTGTAATAATTTAATCGCATATGGTGTCCTGTTTGTTCTTTGGTGAGGCGGGGACATCACACAGCATCCACACCAGCTGATTACCCAGTTTGGCGGGGTCGAAGGCTGCTCCCCCTAGACAAGAACGGGCTGAGCGAGCCTGAGGTGACCCAGGGGGTTACATATAGGCCTCAAAATAGTAGCCAAAATGTGGGGTTGAGATTGCAAAGGGAGCTAGAAAAGGCATATAATAAAGGTAAAGACACAATTGTAATGGGCGACTTCAATATGCAAGGGGATTAGGGAAATCAGGTTAGTGTCAGATCATAACAGAGGGAATTTGTTGTATGCACACAAGATAGCTTTTTTCAGCAGCTTGTGCTTGAGCCTATGCGGGGAAAGTATTTTAGATTCAATAACCAAGTTCTTATTAAGGAGCTTAACGTAAAGGACCACTTAGAGGCAGTGATCATAATAATGATTGAATTCATACTCCAGTTTGAGAGTGAGAAGCGTAACTCACACGTATCATTATCACACTGGAATAAAAGGAATTCCAGAGGCATGAGAATGGAGCTTGCCCAGGTGGACTGGAGTGGGATACTGGTGGGGATGACGGCAGAGCAGAGGTGGCTGTAGTTTCTCGGAATAGTTCACAAGGCGCAGGACAGATATGTCCTACAGAAGAAGACATTTCCAAATGGTGGGGGCAGGCAACCGTGGCTGACAAGGGAAGTGAAGGACTGCATAAAAGCCAAGGAAAGGGCATATGCGGTAGCTAAAGTGAGTGGGAAGTTGGATGATTTGAAACCTTTAAAATCCAACAAATGGCAACTAAATAAGCTATAAGAAGGGAAAAGATGAAATATGAGGGTAGACTAGCTAATAATATAAAGCAATATACTAGAAGTTTTTTCAGTTATATAAAGAGTAAAAGGGAGGTGAGAGTTGATATTGGACCACTGGACAATGATGCTGGTGAGGTAGTAATGGGAGACACAAGAAATGGCACGTGAACTTAATGGACACTTTGCATCAGTCTTCACTGTGGAAGACACTAGAGGTGTGCCAGAGGTCTGCTGGTGTCAGAGAGCAGGATGAGAGACATTGCTATTACAAAGGAAAAAGTGCTAGGCAACCTCAAAGATCTTAAGGTGGGTAAGTCAACTGGACCAGATGGACCACGTCCCAGCATCCTGAGAGAGTTTGCTAAAGAGATAATGAACACATTGTTCATGATCATTCTGACATAGTCCTGGGGGACTGGAAAATTGCAAATGTCACTCCACTCTTCAAGAAGGGAGAACGGCAAAAGAAATGAAATTATAGGCCAGTTGGCCTAACCTCAGTGGTTTAGAAAGTGTTGGAGTCCATTAATAAGGATGAGGTTTCACGGTACTTGGAGACTAATGATAAAATAAGTCAAAGTCAGTATAGTTTCTGTGAAGGGAAATCTTGACTGACAAATCTGTTGGAGTTCTTCAAGGAAGTAACTAGCAAGGTAGACAAAGGAGAGGTAGTGGATGTCATTAACTTGGAATTTTTGAAGGCATTTGATAAGGTGCCACAGATCAGGCTGCTTAACAAGATGAAATCCTATGGTGTTACAGGAAAGATACTGGCATGGATAGAGGAATGGCTGACAGGCAGGAGGCAGTGAGTGAGAATAAAGGGGGTCTTTTCTGGTTGGCTGAGAGTGACAAGTGGTGTTCCTCAGGGGTCAGTATTGGGACCGATAATTTTCACATTGTTTATCAATGAATTAGATAATGGAATTGATGGCTTTGAGGAAAAGCTTTCAAATGATACAAAGATAGGTGGAAGGGTAGGTAGTGCTGAGGAAGTAATGTGATTGCAGCAGGATTTAGACAAATTGGAAGAATGGGCAAAAATGTGGCAGATGGAATACAGTGTTGGGAAGTGCATTTTGGTAAAAGGAACAATAGTGTAGACTATTATCTAAATGAGGAGAAAGCTCAAACATCAGAGATGCAGAAGGTCTTAGGAGTCCTCGTGGACGACTCTCAGAAAGTTAATTTACAGGTTGTGTCTGTGTTGGAATTATTTCACGGGGACCAGAATATAAATGCAAGGGGATAATGCTGAGCCTTTAGACATTAGTCAGGCCACAGTTGGGAGTATTGTCAACAGGTTTGGGCCCCATATCTCAGAAAGGATGCGTTGTCAACGGAGAAAGCCCAGAGGAGGTTCACGAAGAAGATTCCAGGAATGAAGGGGTTAAGGTATGAGGAGCGTTTGGCAGCTTTGGACCTGTACTCACTGGAATTTAAAAGAATGTGTGGGGATCTCATTAAACCTATTGAATGTTGAAAGGACTAGATAGGGTGGATGTGGAGAGTATGTTTCCTATGGTGGGGGTATCCAGAACTAGAGGGCACAGCCTCAGAATTGAGAGACAACCTTTTAGAACAGAGGCAAGGAGGAATTTTTTCAGCCAGAGAGTAGTAAATCTGTGGAATACTCTGCCACAGACTGTGGTGGAGGCCAAGTCCGGGTATAGCTAAAGCAGAGGTTGATAGTTTCCTGATTGGTCAGGACATCAAAGGATATGGCGAGAAAGTGGGTGTACGGGCTCTGGGCTCAGCCACGGTGGAATGGTGGAGCAGACTCGATTGTCTGAATTGTCTAATTCTGCTCCTACGGGCTAGTATTAAAACATAGAAAGATGGTAAGGAGTTGCTTCTTGAGGATAAATGTGTATTGCCCACTCAGGGTTTTACGTATGTTTCCTCCACTTCATTAGGACTCTCAGGGTAGCCTGAGGGACTAGGTGAGAATAGTTTAATATTCCCAAGCCCCTGGAAATCTTTCCAAATCCATGGCATACTCCAAGTGATGGAAATTCCTCAATATATTTCAAGCTGTACCCCTGGCTTGTTCCTTGTGGACACAGAAACTCTTGAGATCAGAAGTTTGTTTCCTTGTAAGAAATCAAAGAACCTTCAGCTTTTGCACGACAGTAATTGAGAACCAACCATGGGTCTGCTTCTGATGGTGACCCCTAGGGAAGGTAATAGTTGAGGAGCAGGCAATGGTAGTTCCACTGAGCATGAGGTCTGCTACCTACTGGAGTCTTTGGCACAATGCTAACTTCTAAGCAAGTCCAAGTGCTGGCAATGTCCCACTGCATAGGTCCTTAATTAAGGAGAAGGTGGGAGTGGAGGATGCTATCACGTATTTGCTGCACAAATCACTCTCTCACCTAGAGGGGGTCAGTTGTGCTGTGAGGATTACATTCCTTGACTTCTCTAGTGCCTTTAACACCATCCAGCCCAAGATCTTAAGGCACAAACTAACGGAGATGGGAGTAGACTCTCACATGGTGGATTGGATAGTGGACTACTTGACAGATAGACCTCAGTATGTGCGGTTGGGAGACTGTAGGTCTGACACGGCGGTCAGCAGCACAGGGGCGCCGCAGGGAACCGTACTCTCTCCGGTCCTGTTCACCCTGTACACATCAGACTTCCAATATAACTCGGAGTCCTGCCATGTGCAGAAGTTCGCTGATGACACGGCCATAGTGGGGTGTGTCAGGAATGGACAGGAGGAGGAGTATAGGAAACTGATACAGGACTTTGTGATATGGTGCAACTCAAACTACCTGCGTCTCAATATCACCAAGACCAAGGAGATGGTGGTGGACTTTAGGCGATCTAGGCCTCATATGGAGCCAGTGATCATTAATGGAGAATGTGTGGAGAAGGTTAAGACCTACAAGTATCTGGGAGTACAGTTAGACGAGAAGCTAGACTGGACTGCCAACACAGATGCCTTGTGCAGGAAGGCACAGAGTCGACTGTACTTCCTAAGAAGGTTGGCGTCATTCAATGTCTGTAGTGAGATGCTGAAGATGTTCTATAGGTCAGTTGTGGAGAGCGCCCTCTTCTTTGTGGTGGCGTGTTGGGGAGGAAGCATTAAGAAGAGGGACGCCTCACGTCTTAATAAGCTGGTAAGGAAGGCGGGCTCTGTCGTGGGCAAAGTACTGGAGAGTTTAACATCGGTAGCTGAGCGAAGGGCGCTGAGTAGGCTACGGTCAATTATGGATAACTCTGAACATCCTCTACATAGCACCATCCAGAGACAGAGAAGCAGTTTCAGCGACAGGTTACTATCGATGCAATGCTCCTCAGACAGGATGAAGAGGTCAATACTCCCCAATGCCATTAGGCTTTACAATTCTACCGCCAGGACTTAAGAACTTTTTAAAAGCTATTATTAATGCTTTTTAAGATAGTGATTTAGATGCATATCATATTTTTTACTGAGTTAAGTATTGTATGTAATTAGTTTTGCTACAACAAGTGTATGGGACATTGGAAAAAAGTTGAATTTCCCCATGGGGATGAATAAAGTATCTATCTATCTATCTATCTATCTTATTGATCTCTAGGGAGAGTCAGTGCATCCAGGGAAATCATCTCTTCATTGTTCCAATTAGCTTCTTTCATCCCTTCCTTTCTCTTGATGTTTCACAAAGGTGGGTGGAATGGAAGTGGAGAGGGGTGTGGCACCATTACAAAAGCATTAGGAAAGCAATGGGCAAAGACCTTGGTTAACAAATTTCATGACATATGTGAGTGATAGTAAACCTGATTGATTCTGATTCTGAAAATCAGGAAGTGAAGCAGAGAAAGGAAGTAACAGAGATCAGACAAGCCCCTTCCCTCCCCCAGTCACCACCTCTAGCCCCACTTAATCTCCCTCAATCCCTATAGTTCACCAAGAATTTCCTCACCGCTTGGTCCAGTGACTAATCTAATTTCCCACTGAGATTTTGAATGAAAAACTTCCCCCTCTCCTATTAGCTACACTTGTTAACTTGACCTTCTCATATCCCACATTTTTGAAGCTATTACCACTAATCCAAAAGGATATCAGGATTTGATACCAGTCAACAATCATCTTAACTCCTTAATAGCCAGCATTGTGCTAAAATTTCACCATCTCCGACTCTGCCTCATTGTTTATGCACAATCAGACGCCAGAATTTCTGGAAATAAAACAATTACATAAGACTTCACTTCTTTTTGGATTCCAGACCTAACCAGTTCCCCTCTACCACCACTCTCCTCTGTCTAGCAGAATTAGTTTTTATTCACAATGATTTCTTCTTTGGCTCCTCCCACTTCCTCCAAACCAAGGGTGTAGCCATGGGCACCCGTATGGGTCCCAGTTATGCCTGGCTTTTTGTTGGCTTTGTGGAACAGTCCATGTTCCAAGTCTATACGGGTATCTGTCCCCCTCTTTTCCTTCGCTACATCGACGACTGCATTGGCGCTGCTTCCTGCATGCATACTGAGCTCGTTGACTTCATTAACTTTGCCTCCAACTTTCACCCTGCCCTCAAATTTACCTGGTCTATTTCTGACACCTCCCTCCCCTTTCTTGATCTTTCTGTCTCCATCTCTGGAGACGGCTTATCTACTGATATCTACTCTAAGCCTACAGACTCTCACAGCTACCTGGACTATTCCTCTTCCCACCCTGTCTCTTGCAAAAATGCTATCCCCTTCTCACAATTCCTCCGTCTCTGCCACATCTGCTCTCAGGATGAGGCTTTTCATTCCAGGACGAAGGAGATGTCTTCCTTTATTAAACAAAGGGGCTTCCCTTCTTCCACCATCAACTCTGCTCTCAAACGCATCTCTCCAATTTCCCGCACATCTGCCCTCACCCCATCCACCTGCCAACCCACTCAGGATAGGGTTCCCTTTGTCCTTACCTACCACCCCACCAGCCTCCAGGTCCAACATATAATTCTCCGTAACTTCCGCCACCTCCTACGGGATCCCACTACCAAGCACATCTTTCCCTCGCCCCCTCTTTCTGCTTTTGTCAGGGATCACTCCCTATGCGACTCCCTTGTCCACTCGTCCCCCCCCCATCCCTTCCCACCGATCTCCCTCCCAGCATTTATCCTTGTAAACTGAACAAGTGCTACACCTTCCCTTACACTTCCTCCCTCACCACCATTCAGGGCCCCAGACAGTCCTTCCAGGTGAGGCGACACTTCACCTGTGAGTCAGCTGGTGTGATATACTGCGTCCGGTGCTCCCAGTGTGGCCTTTTATATATTGGTGAGACCCGACACAGATTGGGAGACCGTTTCGCTGAACACCTATGCTCGGTCCGCCAGAGAAAGCAGGATCTTCCAGTGGCCACACATTTTAATTCCACGTCCCATTCCCATTCTGATATGTCTATCCATGGTCTCCTCTATTGTCAAAATGAATCCAAACTCAGGTTGGAGGAACAACACCTTATATACCGGCTGGGTAGCCTCCAACCTGATGGCATGAACATTGACTTCTTTAACTTCCGTTAATGCCCCTCCTCCCCTTCTTACCCCATCCCTGACATATTTAGTTGTTTGCCTGTTCTCCATCTCCCTTTGGTGCTACCCCCCTCCCCCTTTCTTTCTCCTGAGGCCTCCCGTCCCATGATCCTTTCCCTTCTCCAGCTCTGTATCACTTTCGCCAATCACCTTTCCAGCTCTTAGCTTCATCCCATCCCCTCCGGTCTTCTGTCATTTCGCATTTCCCCCTCCCCCCACTACTTTCAAATCTCTTACTATCTTTCCTTTCAGTTAGTCTTGATGAAGGGTCTCGGCCCGAAACGTCAACTGTGCTTCTCCCTATAGATGCTGCCTGGCCTGCTGCGTTCCATCAGCATTTTGTGTGTGTTGTTTGAATTTCCAGCATCTGCAGATTTCCTCATGGTTACATAAGACTGAAGTGCAAATGCAGCCCATTAAGGTCATTAATGTCTGTGTTCCTGTACCTGGTGCCAACTGTGACTTCAATGGGACGGGTGCTCAAACTGTGTGTTAAATGAGTGTAGCACTTCAATCCTTCAGATTCTTCTCAGTCACCTCTGACTCACCTTCTATCACACCAGAATCTTGTCACCTTCGACCAGCCACAAGTTGGAACACTCTCTGCTTGCCTGGGTGAGTGCAGCTCCGCAAAACCCAAGAGAAGCGGTCATTTTATTGGACCCCTATTAGACTGCCAAATCTTCATTCCTCCCACAGAGTGGTCCCGGTGGGTGGTATCTACAGATTCACTCGTTGCTATTCCATCAGCATGTCCCACACCCGCAGCCTCCACCACCAAGAGGGCATACTGCCACCTGCTGCTGCCCCCTCCCCTCAAGCTGCAGTCCTGGAAATAGAGCACATGTCCTTCTTGTTCATTGGTTTCAGATCTCAGCACTCACTGTTGAACAGTACAGTGTGCCTACCTTCACTAGTAGGACTGTAGTGGTTTGAGATGACCACTCAGTGACAATGCCAAGATCCTCTTTCTCTCTCTTTCTAGTTCTATCTTCCTCTCTCTCTTTCTCCTCTCTCCCATGCTCTTCCCTCCCTCCTCTTCTAATACTCCACCATTCCTGCCATTTTGTTCCCTTTCCTTTAACACTACTTCCCCCCCAGCCTCCAATAACCCATCTCTTTTCTTTTCCCCTCCTGGTGACATCTACTCCCTACATGCGTGGTTCAAACCACTGCCCCTATCTGGTTCTGGTTTCATCTCTCCACCAACTCACTTCCTTTACTTTATGGTCCTGCTTATCTCCCCCATTAGCCATCTCCAGTCTTCACACATTCTGTCTGCCACCTGGCTCCCATGTCTTTGTCTGTTTCCATCTATCATTCACCTCCAACTTTCTCCCAACTCCATCCCTGCTTGCCACCCCTAGCTGCATAACCTGCACATCATTATGCACCCATCCTCAGTCTACAATCACTTTGGGCTCCCTGTGCTGTTCAGTTCACCTCCCCATTCTCATTCCTGATTCAGGGTTTCAACCCAAAATTTCCTCCCGCAGGTGGTGCTTGATCTGCTGTGTTCCCCTGGCACGTTGCTCTAAATAAACAAAAAAAATGGGTTTAAATCAGCAGTAAACATGATGGTGTCATCAACAGCTTAACAACACAGTGACCTTGATCACAACCTATTACAGATGTCGCCTTTGTCCTATCCATTCCTCCCAAACCCACTTAAATCTAAATCAGATTCACTCTTCCCCAGCTCTAATCAGGGGTCTCCAGCTTAAAATGTCAAATCTGTTTCTCTTTCCACAGATGCTGCCTGATCTCTGAATGTGCCCAGGATTTTCTCTTTTTACTTCAGAGTTCTAGCATCAGCAGCATTTTGATTTTTCTCACAGGTTCAAAATTTAAAGTTCCAAGTTCAAAGTAAATTTATATCAAAATGTAAGTGTATATGTCATCATATACAATCCTGAATTTCATTTTCTTGTGGGCATTCACAGTAAATCCAAGAAACACAATAAAGTCATTGAAAGACCATACCTAACAGGACGGACAAGCAACCAGTGTGCAAAATACACCAAACTGTTCAAATATAAAAGAGGAGGGGAAATAAATAAACAAATAAATAAACAAACAAATAAATAAATAAATAAACAAACAAATAAATAAATAGATAAGCGATAAACATCAGGACCATGAAATGAAAAGTCCTTGAAGGTGAGTCCATAGGTTGTGTGAAGAGTTCAGTGATGGGGGCTAGTGAAGTTGAGTGAAGCTATTCCCTCTGGTTCAAGAACCTGATGGCTGAAGAGTAATAACTATTCCTGAACCTGGTGGTGCGGGTCCTGAGGCTCCTGTACAACCTTCCTGATGGCAGCAGCGAGAAGAGAGCATGTCCTGGGTGGTGGGAGTCCTTGATGATGGATGCTGATTTCCTGTGTAGAAATGCTCAGTTCTGGGGAGGGCTTTACCCATGATGGTCTGGCCCATATCTACTACTTTTTGTAGGATCTTTTTGGGAGAAGTATTCTTTCTCTCTGTTGCTTGTGTAAACTCCACAAGTCCAGTGAATTTGCTCCAGTTTTAAACTCTTCCCTGTCTCTGTCATTTTCTTCCTTTAAGTTCTCAATCAACTCCCCGAGTCCTTACTTAGTTTAGATTATCCACCAGCATGATTTGTCTCGCTAGTTTAAATTAGCAACTAGCTCCCTTGTGCTCTTGAAGGTATGCCTGTTAGGGCAATAACTGAAACAGAAGGTTAAGGATTCAAAAGTTTCTTTGAACTTTTGTTTAAGCTATTGTCCGTACTGGAATACTTCAAAAGCAAAATGGAGTTGGTTGCTAATTTAAACCAGCGAGACAAACCAAGTGTAGAGTGAAAGAACAGTTTGAGAGTTTGATCTACTTAGAAAATAAAAGACAAGGCTGCAAATGTAAGCAGATTGGGAGTTTAAAGAAATATTAAATATTGAGACAGCTGAATCAGAATCACAATCAGGTTTAATATCACTGGCAAATGTGAAATGTGTCATTTTGCGACAGCAGTATGATGCAGTACATAATAATAAAAATTTGCAATAATTAATATATTTTAAAAATAAAATAAAATAAATAAATAGTGCAAAAATAAATGGGAAAAATGTTAGGGTAGTGTTCATGAGTTTATTGTCTATTCACAAATCTGATGGTGTGGGGAGAAGCTGTTCCTAAAATGCTGAGTCTGTGTCTTCAGGCTCCTGCACCTCCTTCCTGAAGGTAGTAATGAGAAGTGGGCATGTCCTGGGTGATGGGAGTCCTTAATGATGGATGCTGTCTTTTGAAGATGTCATCGATGCTGGGGAGGCTATTTCCCATGATTGAGCTGGCTGAGTTTACAACTTCCTGCAGCTTTTTCTGATCCTGAGCAGTGGCCCCTCCACACCAGACAGTGGAGCAACGAGACAGAGTGCTCTCTTCTACATCTGTAGAAATTTGCAAGAGTCAGACCAAGTCTCCTCAAACTCCTCGAGCTGAGTGCTAACGCATGACAGTGGTCAGAATCATTGAGTGAAATAGCATAAGAAAAGGCCCTGTGACCCACTGAGTCTATACTAACCATCATGCAGACATTTACATTCATCTCATTTTTAATTCTTTCCACTTCTTGGTAACTCCCCTCAGAATCTACCATTCACTTACACAAATGGAGTTATCTACAGTGGCCATTTAACTTACCAGCTGGGATGTGGAAGGAAACCAGAGCACTTAGATGAAACATCACAGGAAGAATGTGCAAATCCCACCATATAGCAGCAGAGACTAGGATTGAACACAGGTCTCTGGCTGTGTCATTGTGCTTCCCCCAACATATATGGCGTATGACATTCACATACGTTTTCATGTAAAGTAACAAATTATGTGACCAACAAAGAATACTTAATCAAACAATATTTTTACAATAATACACCCCTCCCTGCTTACCTATAAACACTGACTCAATATAGAATCCATCTCAACTGTATATATCAGAATCGGAATTAGGTTTAATATCACCGGCATATATCATGAAATTTGTTAACTTAGTGGCAACAGTACATTGCTATACATGATAATATAGAAAAAATAAGTAAATCAATTACAGTTAGTATATATGTATATTAGATATTTAAACTAAAAATAATGCAAAAGCAGAAGTAATAGAAGTGAGGTAGTGTTCATGGGTACACTGTCCATTGAGGAATTGAGGGGAAGAAGCTGTTCCTGAATCACTGAGTATGTGCCGTCATGCTTCTGTACCTCCTGCCTGAGGGCATATCCTAGGTGATTGGGGTCCTTAATGATTAGCTCTGTCTTTCTAAGACATCGCTCCTTGAAGATGTCTTGGGTACTCCAGAGGCTAATACCCAAAATGGAGCTGACTAATTTTATAACTTTTAGTAGCTTCTTTAGATCCTGTTCTGAAGCCCCCCCCCCCCCCCACCCCCATACCAGACAGTGATACAGCCTGTCAGAATGCTCTCCACGGTACATCTATAGAAGTTTTTGAGTGTACTGTATTTGTTAACATACCAAATCTCTTCAAACTCCTAAACTTCTAATGAAGTATAGTTGCTGTCTTGCCTTCTTTATAGCTGCATCAACATGTTGGGACCAGGTTAAATCCTCAGAGATCTTGAAATCCAGGAACTTGAAATTGCTCACTCTCTTCACTTCTGATCCCTCTATGAGGATTAGTTGTGTTACCCCATCCTATCCTTTCTGAAGTCCACAATCAGCTCTTTGGACTTACTGACATTGAGTGTCAGGTTGTTGTTGCAACATGACTCAGCTAGCAGGTATATTTTGCTCCTGTAAACCTTCTCATCTCCATCTGAGCTTCAGCAAATTTATAGGTGGCATTTGAGTTATGCCTAGCCACACACTCATAGGTACTGAGAGAGTAGAGCAGTGGGTGAGCACACTTCCCTATATGTAAAATGTAGCTACTACATAGACATCCACAGCATGGTAAATTTTAAATTGTTCCATTCAGGCCTAAAGATGTAATCAATCGCTGTGGATAATTTGTTACTCTTGTGGGATAACCTCTTTCCTGACAGTGGGGGTGGGGGTGGGAGGAGAGTTAACTCTGTTTGCCAGGTGAGATTTGTGGCTATGAAACAATCTCAGGCCCTGGGGTCATCTTGCTGCTGGTTGCAAGAGTTGACATTGGGATGTCATGAAGTAGATCTGACCCCTCTGGACACTTTCTTCTCCGAGGTGCTCCCGGCACCTTCCGAACATGTAAGCATTCAGAAGAGTGCACGGCAAGCTGCTCGATCTGCTGATCTATCCCAAGCCACCCGCAAAGGTTTCAGCCAGTGCTTTCACTTTGATTAGATTAGATTAGATTAGACTCACTTTATTGTCATTGTGCCGCATACAGATACAAAGCCAATGAAACACAGTTAGCATCTAACCAGAAATGCAAAGAATAGTGTTATTTACAAAATAACTGTGAATAAAAAGTAAGTGCTACAGCACACAATTATAAAAGTACTGAGACTGTACAATATGGGAGCAATACTGCTTAGCGCTGTGATGTGAGATTCAACAGGGTCACAGCCTCAGGGAAGAAGCTCTTCCTGTGCCTGCTGGTGTGGGAGCGGAGGCTCCTGTAGTGCCTATCGAATGGGAGGAGAGTAAAAAGTCCATGGTTAGGGTGAGATACATCCTTGAGAATGCTTTTTGCCCTGCCCAGGCAGCATTTATGGTAGATATTCTCAATGGTGGGCAATTGGGCGCCGATAATCCACTGGGCAGTTTTCACCACACGCTGGAGTGCTTTGCGGTCCAAAACGGGACAATTGCCATACCAGACTGAGATGCAGTTGGTGAGTATGCTCTCAATGGTACAGCGGTAAAAGTCCATCAATATCCTGGGACAGAGGTGAGCTTTCTTGATGCTCCGCAGGAAATAAAGGCGCTGTTGTGCCTTATTGATCAAGTTGGAGGAGTTCAGAGACCAGGTGAGATCCTTGGAAATGTGGACACCAAGGAATCTGAAGCTTGATACACACTCCACTACATCTCTGTTGATGTAGATGGGAATGTGAGTGTGGCTCTTAACATGCCTGAAGTCCACAATGATCTCCTTGGTCTTCTGAGTGTTAAGGGCTGGGTTATTATTGGCACACCACGCGGCCAGGTGCTGAACCTCATCCCTGTAGGCCGTCTTGTCATCCCCTCTGATAAGGCCAACCCCTCTGACCATGCCTAGATGACCGGCATATAGCTCCTTCAACATTTTAGCTGTTGGCTTGGATGGTATAACAAACTCTTTATCCACGTAAGGCCACCCCTGTCAATGGCAAGTTCATCCCAGCTCTGGAAAAAAGTGGAGGAACTGTGATCCTTGCTGCCCATTCCAGCCACTTTGAGTTGCCATGAAAATCTGAGACAGGGTGGGGTCTTTTCTGGTTTCCCTCTGAATCATCTCGACCATCACAGGGAGACATTAGATTCACATTAGGGGGAATACATGAAGAACAGTGTCCTCTTTTGTAAATTTTTCAGGTATTTCCCTTTCCAAGCGGTAATGGGACAATCCATCAACATTTCCATGAATAGTTGCCCTCTTGAATTCAATCTTGTACTAGTGTCCTCCAAGAAACAGGACCTATCTCTGCAATCAAGCAGCTGCTGTTAGTGGAACACCCTTCTGAGGATTTAAAACGGACATGAATTGTTGATGATCAGTAATAAGGGTAATCTCTTTCCCATATGAATAATAGTTGAAACATTTTACACTCCAAACCAGACTCAAGATCTCTAACAATCTGTGCGTAAATTTTCTCTGCAACAGTAAGAGAATGTGATATAAAGGCTATGGGATATGCACTTCCATCATTCATAACATGTGACAATTTCTCAGCACAATTGTGTAATCCTTGTGCATCAATGCATCAATGGTGTGACTACTATAAGTGATGCTTGGTTTAAACATTTTGCGCTTGTTGTGTCATGCTCTGAGCCTATAATCTTCTAATATTTTTAGCACTGTCTTGAGATTTTGGAGATGTTCCTTGTCATCCTAGAACACTGCTGTGGCATCATCCAGTACCTTTCTTCATTCTCTTTCAGTTAATTTTATTGCAGGGGGTGAGATATGCAAATAGCGGATATATGTCCAATCAAGTTGTAGTTGTCTCGGCCAATCCAAGCCCCACAACGCTGTCCCTCCTGTTTGCACAACATCAAAGCCAATGTGGCTTATTGGTTGCTGTATTTCACTATTAAAATGTTATTCTCACAGGAATTATCCTTTCTCCTGTACAAGTTCTTAGTTGGATATCTGCAGGATATAAGTTCAGTATCTTTTAAATGCCTTTCAAACTCATTTTGTGAAATGACTGAAACAGCCAAACCAGTGTCCAGTTCCATTTTAATTAATTTGCCATTCGCTTCTGGTGTAGCCTACATTGTTGTTGATCATTAGTTTTCACATTATAAATTTCAAGGCTACCCAGTTCTGTGTCACTCTTATTATCCGGTTTTTCAATAGCAGCATGCAGATTAATGCTCCTTTTGAAACTGCAATTTGACTTTTTATCTTTTTCTATCCTGTGCAGTCCTTTTATTATTGTCTGCCTAATGTGCTCTTTAAAAGATTTCTACTTTGTTGCATTTTCTGCAAGTTTCACCTTCAAACCTACATTAGTGTGGTGTGTGTGAGCCCCTGCAATAACAGTAACATAGTTTGTTCTGCCAGGCAGATTTCTGTTTGGATGTTTCAATTCTGTTCATGCTCACTTCCGCTTCTGTCTCCAACTCAACTGCAAGTCTGTCTGCTGTTTCCATGGATACTCTGATCTTAAATGTACTCTTTTAAATGTGAGCTGTGTTTCAGTTTGGAGCCATTTTTGAATGCTTTCTTGTAAGATTCCACAATCTAACTAATCTCTCGTGCATCATTAAGCCCATCACTGAACTGACAATGCTTGGACAATCTCTTCAATACAGCCACATTCACTGAAATGGATTTCCCTTCCTTTTGAATCTGCTTATGAAAGCTAAGGTAGTCTGTAATCAAAAATGGTTTTGCTTCTAAATGTTCTGGCATTACTTTCATGACATTAGCAAAGCTCATTTCGTCTGGCTTAGTTGGAGCAGTCAAAATTCTAAGCAAGTTTATGCTCTTCCACCCAATACACTCAGCAAAACTGGTACTCACTTCTCATTGGCTATTTCAATTGCTTCAAAATACATCTCAATTCACTTAGTATGTATATATTCTAATTATCTCCTGTTCAATCGAGTATGTGTATCTTTCCGATGTAACCAGCCATTTCTGCTTTTTTCAATCTATGCTTATTATCACCCACTACTCACTGTTTATAAACCTGTGAACTTGAGCATTTTCTGCCTTTTTTTTAACTTGAAGATCTTGCTGTACTTCAACAGGTAATAGTCATCCAGGGTCATCTTAAAACTGCCTTGTCACCACTGTTATGTTTTGTAACTACAAAATATAAAACTAGTTGAGAGAAATACATGAGGAGGCTGGGAGAAGGTGTATACTTTTCATTCTCACTTTAGTGAAGCATGTGCACATGATGTGGTGGTGTAGTAATGCGTACCATTCACGTACTTTTACGTATAAATGGTAATGAGTTACGTGAACAACAAAGAATGCTTAATCAAACAATATGTTTACAACATTACTCAAATATTACTGAAATATTAGATGCAGAACTAGTACAGTGCAAGAAATGAATTAAAATTACTATAAGTTATGAAAGAATAATTAGTGCAAAGTTTGAATACTGAGTTAACATTTGAGGGTTCATGGACCATTCAGAAATCTGATGGTGGAGGGGAAGAAGCTACTCATAACACATTGGGTGTGGGTCTTCAGGCCCCTGTACCTTCTTCCCAATGATAGTAATGAGAAGAAGGTATGTCCCAGATGACGTGCGTCTTTAACGATGGATGCTACCCTCTTGAGGCCTGTTGTAGATGTCCTTATTTGCAGAGGGGGCTGTGCCCATGATGAGTCCTCAGCCCTCTGCAGCCTGTTGCGGTCCTGTGAACTGGAGGCTCCATACCATACTGTGATGCAGCCAGTAAGAATGCTGTCTCCTATACATCTGTGGAAACCTGCATGAGTGAACCATGCATACTCCACACAGACAGCACTGGCTGTCAGGATTGAATCTGGGTCACTGAACTGCCCTTATTTTCAATGTAAGAATGAGGGAGATGGGCAGAACTCTCCCACACTCTGAGTCATCGCCAGGATGAATTCTGTTTAATGTCATTCCAGGGGTAGATTATTAAATAAACTTAAAGAATAGCTTTGTAAAGGAACTGAAAGCAGTCAGACCTCTAGTGAAGACAGGGATGTATAGATGCATGAAGTGTTGGATTAAAACTGCAATAACTGCAGCAGTTAGGCTGCCACAAAGGGGCAGCAGCATGCCTGGAAATGCCTTTGTACAAATACCTGTTGCGTGTTTCTCTTGTCAGGTTCAGAGGCATATCTATAGAGATTTGTGAGTTGACAGTCCATTCTTTTGAACTGTTTGTTTAAGCAGCTGTCTTTATAATTTCAAAGCCAGAAATATATCTGGACAACCCCAATTTCTTCAGGAAAACAATGCAAAGGGATAAAGATGTCACTCTAAAAGTGAACAGGGTCATTGAGCTTGAGGTCCAGCTGTCAATTTTAGAGATGTAATACAATAGATGTAACACAAAGAGGGTGGAGAAAAATGTAAGGAAGGCACGATACAATTGTCCAGACCTTTGATAAGACCACACCTGGACATTGCAATTTGATCTTCTTATTCAAAGGAGGATACAGTTTCCTTTGTGTGAAAGCCCACTGGGTGTGGTTGATTTCTGATGAAAGATTAAACATGATATTTCTTTAAGGAATGAGAGATGACATCGTTGTAACATAGAACAATTTAGCACAGACACAGGGTTTTCGTCCCAATTGGAATATGCAGATAACAGTGCCCACATAGCAGGTCTCAATTTCCTGCATTTGGCCCACATCCCTATAAGCCCTGCCCTTCCATGAATCGATCCAAGTGCTTATTAAATAATACCGTTGTACCACTGCTTCTGGCAGCTGGTTCAATATACCTACCACTCACTTGGCTGGTGGTATGGAGATACGTCTCTACCAAAGGAGGTGTAAGGCACTCCTTCCCTCCACCAGCGGGCAGGTCCCCCTTGGGCAAGGTGTAGCACCTGCTTAGCTCCACTCCCCTCCCCAATGAAACATAGAAAACCTACAGCGCAATACAGGCCCTTCAGCCCACAAAGCTGTGGTGAACATGTCCCAACCTTAGAACTACCTAGGCTTTACCCATAGCCCTCTATTTTTCTAAACTCCATGTAGCCATACAGGAGTCTCTTAAAAGACCCTATCATTTCTGCCTCCATCGGCAGCCCATTCCATGCACTCACCACTCTCTGTATAGAAAACTTACCCTGGACAATTCCTCTGTACCTACTTCCAAGCACCTTAAAACTATGCCCTCTCATGCTAGCCATTGCAACCCTGGGGAAAAGCCTCTGCTATCCTCAAGATCAATGCATCTCATTATCTTATACACCTCTATCAGGTCACCTCTCATCCTCTATTGCTCCAAGGAGAAAAGGCCAAGTTCACTCAACCTATGTCCGTAAGGCATGCTCCCCAATCAGGCAACATCCTTGTAAATCTCCTCTGCACCCTTTCTATGGTTTCCACATCCTTCCTGTACTGAGGCAACCAGAACTGAGCACAGTACTCCAAGTGGGGTCTGACCAGGAATACGGTCCTATATAGCTGTAACATTACCTCTCAACTCTTAAACTCAATCCCTCGATTGATGAAGGTCAATGCACCGTATGCCTTCTTAACTACAGAGTCAACCTGTTTGGCAGCTTTGAGTGTCCTATGGACTCGGACTCCAAGATCCCTCTGATCCTCCACACTGCCAGGAGTCTTAACATTAATACTATATTCTGCCATCATATTTGACCTTCCAAAATGAACCACCTCACACTTATCTGGGTTAAACTCCATCTGCATCCAATTTTACATCCTATCACTGTCCCGTTGTAACCTCTGACAGCCCTCCACAACAACCCCAACTATCTACAACAACCCCAATCTTTCTGTCATCAGCAAATTTACTCACCCAGCCCTCCAATTCTTCATCCAGGTCATTTATAAAAATCACAAAGAGTAGGGGTTCCAGAGCAGATCCCTGAGGCACACCACTGGTCTGAGGCCTCCATGTAAAATATGACCTTGCATGAAGTACCTTATCAAATGCCTTGCTGAAATCCATATATACTACATCTACTGCTCTACCCCCATCAATATGTTTAGTCACATCCTCAAAAAATTCAATCAGGCTTGTAAGGCACGAACTGCCTTTCACAAAGCCACGCTGACTATTCCTAATCATATTATACCTCTCCAAATGTTCATAAATCCTGCCTCTCAGGATCGTCTCCATCAACTTTCCAACAACTGAGGTAAGACTCACTGGCCTTTAATTTGCTGGGCTATCCCTACTCCCTTCCTTGAATAAGAGAACAACATCTGCAACCCTCCAATCCTCCAGAAGCTCTCCCGTCCTCATTGGTGATGGAAAGATCATTGCCAGAGGCTCAGCAATCTCCTCCCTCACTTCCCACAGTAGCCTGGGGTACATCCCATCCGGTCCTGGTGACTTATCCAACTTGATGCTTTATAAAAGCTCCAGCACATCCTCTTCCTTAATATCTACATGCTCAAGCTTTTCAGTCCACTGCAAGTCATCCTTACAATTGCCAAGATCCTTTTCCGTAGTGAATACTGAAGCAAAGTATTCATTAAGTACCTCTGCTATTTCCTCCGGTTCCATACACACTTTTTCACTGTCACACTTGACTGGTCCCATTCTCTCATGTCTTATCCTCTTGCTCTTCACATACTTGTAGAATGCCTTGGGGTTTTCCTTAATCCTGTCTGCCGAGGCCTTCTCATGGCCCCTTCTGGCTCTCCTAATTTCATTCTTAAGCTCCTTCCTGCTAGCATTATAATCTTCTAGATTTCTATCATTACCTAATTTATTGAAACTTTCATAAGCTCTTCTTTTCTTCTTGACTAGATTTACAACAGCTTTTGTACATCACGGATCTTGTACCCTACCATCCTTTCCATGTCTCATTGGAATGTAGCTACTTAGAACCCCACACAAATATCCTCTGAAAATTTGTCAGATTTCTTCCATATGTTTCCCTGAGAACATCTGTTTCCAATTTATGCTTCCAAATTCCTGACTGATTGCCTCATATTTCCCCTTACTCCAATTAAACATTTCCCCAATTTATCTGTTCCTATCCCTCTCCAATGTTATAGTAAAGGAGATAGAATTGTGATCACTATCTCCAAAATACTCTCCCACTGAGAGGCCTGACACCTGACCAGGTTCATTTCCCACTACCAGATCAAGTACAGTCTCTCCTCTTGTAGGCTTATCTAGGTATTGTGTCAAGAAACCTTCCTGAACACACCTAACAAACTCTACCCCATCTAAACCCCTTGCTCTAGGGACATGCCAATCAATATTTGGGAAATTAAAATCTCCCACCACAACAACCCTGTTATTATTACACCTCTCCAGAATCTGTCTCCTTATCTGGTCCTCGATATCCCTGTTACTATTGGGTGGTCTATAAAAAACACCCAGCAGAGTTATTGACCCCTTCCTATTCCTAACCTCCACCCACAGAGACTCTGTAGACAACCCCCTCATGTCTTGCTCCTTTTCTGCAGCCGTGACACTATCTCTGATCAACAGTGCCACACCCCCACCTCTTTTGCCTCCCTCCCTATCCTTTCTGAGACATCTAAAGCTTGGCACCTGAAGTAACCATTCCTGCCTCTGCACCATCCAAGTCTCTGTAATGGCCACAACATCATAGCTCCAAGTGCTGATCCATGCTCTAAGCTCATCCGTTTTATTCATAATTACTCCTCACATTAAAATAGACACATCTCAAACCATCAGAATAAGTTCATCCTTTCTCTATCACCTGCCTATTCTCTCTTTCAAGCTTTCTCTATTTGTGAGCCAACCTCCCTTTCCTCCGCCAATTCAGTTTGGTTCCCAACCCCCAGCAATCCTAGTTTAAACTCTCCCCAGTAGCCATAGTAAATCTTCCCGCCAGGATATTGATCCTCCTTTTTGTACAAGTCACACCTGCCCCAGAAGAGGTCCCAATGATCCAGAAATCTGAATCCCTGCCCCCTGCTCCAATCCCTCAGCCACGCATTTATCCTCCACCTCATTCTATTCCTATTCTCACTGTCGCGTGGGACAGGCAGTAATCCCAAGATTTGCAGTCCTGCTTCTCAACTTCCTTCATAACTCCCTGTAGTCTTCTTTCAGGACCTCTTCCCTTTTCCTACCTTTGTCATTGGTACCAATCTGTACCACGACCTCTGGCTGTTCTTCCTCCCACTGCAGGATATCTTGGACATGATCAGAAACATCCCGGACCCTGGCACCTGGGGGGCAAACTACCATTTGTGTTTCTTTCCTGCATCCACAGAATCGCTTGTCTGGCCCCCTAACTATAGACTCCCCTATCACTGCTGCCATCCTCTTCCTTTCCCTACCCTTCTGGCCACAGGGTCAGACTCTGTGCCTGAGGCTTCCCCCAGAGAGGGCCCCCTGCAACAGTACTCAAGCAGGAATACTTATTGTTAAGGGGGACAGCCACTGGGGTACTCTCTAGCACATTAGAGTCGCATGAAACCATGGGATGATTGTATGAGCAACTGGTGCATGTCTCAAGTTCTGCCTAGGTGACCACTGACACCAGGCAGATAATCTCTGAAGCCTATTGATGGGGTCACCCGCCTTGTAACGACACTGCCCAGAAGAAAGCTATGGTAAACAATTGCCAAGACAGTCATGGTCATGAAAAGACCACGATCGCCCACGTCATACGGCATGGCACATAATGAACGAAGGTATAGAATGAGATGCCTGCTGTTTACTGTCTTGCCTGGTATATCCAGCTCTAATTTAATGTTTTATTACCTGCCCTACATCACAACCATTGTTCATAAACCAAAACCTCTCACCACGTCTGCTGTCCCTTTCTGTTTCATGGCCCCGCCCACCCAAACCCATTTTAATTCTGCATCGCAAGCTGCCAGATCAAGATCGTTCACGTTTCGCCATCTGTGCAGTCACTTTGTTAAGAAGCGCAGAGTGCACATTATCTTAGAGAGTTGGTCCCTTAATTTATAGAGTCATAGAGTGATAGAAAATTACAGCACCGAAACAGCACAACCCATTATAAATTGCCTATTCCCATCGACCTGCACCTGGACCACAGTCCTTCTACCCCTAATCACTTCTCTAAATAACAAATAACATCTAAGATTATCACACAAAATGCTGCAGGAACTCAGCAGGTCAGATAGTGTCTATGGTCAGAGAAACACACACAAAATGCTGCAGGAACTCAGTAGGCCAGCAGCATCTATGGAAAAAAGTATCGTGGAGCTTTTGGGCTGAAACCTTTCAGCAGGACTGGAGAAATAAAGCTGAGGAGTAGATTTGAAATGTGGGGGAAGGGGAGAGAGCTTTTTTTCTCGTCCTGCCGAAAGGTTTTGGCCTGAAACGTCAACTGTACTATTTTCCATAGATGCCGCCTGGCCTGCTGAGATCCTCCAGCATTTTTTGTGTGTGGCTCAGATTTCCAGCATCTGCAGATTTTCTCTTGTTTAAGATTATGTGGCATGTTTATTCGGTAGATAGTGAGAAGATGCTTCCCCATGTTGAGGAGTCCAGAAGTAGAGTTAAGTCTGAGAAGAAGAGAATTTCCTCTTTTTGGAATTCTTGGAATTCTCTGCCCCAGGATTGTGGATCTTATCGTCAAATAGATTCAATTGCAGCAAATTACTTGCTGATATTTACGTGTTTCATATAACATTCTGTATTTTATATTTAAGTAATTGTTTTTCTCTTCTTTTCTGACAAAAGTTAAATTCACATCACAACCTTATGCACCATCTACAAATGTTTGTAATCTTGTGTAACCCATTCATACTGATTGGAAACCCTTGTCACAGCTTGCTTTCATCATCTTTGTGCATACATGAAATGTGTTCCTTTATTTTAACCACAAATATAGTTTATAATAGATGAGTAATAAGCATTGTTCTTTGTGGAAATCTGCTGTTTATAGTTTGACAATGTGATAATGGCCCATCTATCCCAAATCTCTTTACTGTTAGTCAATCCTCTATCCGCGACAGTAAACTTTTCCTACCCACCAGTGTCACCCACTAACCTATTGCCCATAGGTACGTCTGAGACCCAAATCCAAACAACATCATTTTATTATGACTTTTATCTGTGAGCAAAGATGCATTGCACTAGCTAGTGAAATTACCTGAAGTCAGAACAATTCCATTTTCAAACAGAGAGTTTAATTTGGTTGTTGTGGTCGGCCACAGCCTTTGCTTTTGTTTACATCACCAGTTTATGTTAGTGCACAGAAATCTAATCCATCTGAAGGACATGCTTTAAGTCTGACTGATTTTTAATGATGCTTCCTTTTCTATCTTTCTTCCCTTTTTATATCCCCCTGATAATCACTGAGACAATTAAATATTTCTCCCAGTTTACAGTTGCTTGTTTTGTGCATTCTTGGGTGGCCCAAAATAGTAACTAACATTTTGTAATCAGGGCAAAAGCAGAAGTGCTGCAGAAATGATCAGTATCTCTATTAGGGCCACATCCTGGAAGCACCTTCATTAAATGGACTCCAGCAGTTCAAGAAGGCAACTCAACATCAATTCTTTGACAATTAGAAATGGATAATAAATGCTGATCTTAATATCAGTTTCAATGCCCTCAAATTAATAATTTCTGACAAACGAATGTACAACTAAAACCTGACTTAGAAAGATCAACAAAAAAGAGTTTGTCTGTAACTGTATGTTTTGTTTCACCTAGTTTATCAAGTGCCTAAAATCGCTGTTCTTAGTCTAAGTCAGAATCAGGTTCATTATCACTGACATACGTCGTGAATTTTGTTGTTACGTGGCAGCAATACAGAGCAATACATAAAAATAAAACTATGAATTACAGGAAGAATATATATATATATATATAAAAAATAGTTAAATAAGTACTGCAGAAAAGTTTTAATTACTAATGCTGTTTATTAGAATCAATGAACAACATAGCACAGATTACAGGCCTTTTAGCCCAACAACTCCATACCAACCCCAGTTCATACCCAACTAGTCCCAATTTCAAGCATTGAAACCTATACCTCTAAAGCCCACTCAAATCACAATGCAGGAAATAATTCTGAAAACAATTTTAAACGTCAACAAATGACCTGACGGAATTGCTGATTATCCATTGGTGAGAGATTAACCGAGACTGGGAACATTTCTAAACTGTTATTGAACTCTTCAAAAACATTGGACCCTTGCTTATTGCACCAATAACCTCATGCTTGTCAAGATATCAAGATTAGGATTGTTCATAATAAAACATTGTAAAGACTACTTTCATCTTCAATTGCTGACCAGGCTGTCTACTTGAGCTAATCTCATTCAGTTCATAGTTCGCTAATCATTTGGTATCCAAGTGGTTTTAAACATTGTAATTGTATCCACCTTTAGACAGAGGCACCACCTGTAAAAATTGCTCCCTCAGGTCTCCTCTAAACCTTTCCCTTCTCACCTTAAATGGCTGATCTATGCTGGTCTCAACTCCTGTGCCTGTTTTCCATAACCCTCAATTCCTTGATATTTCAAGTTTTATCTTTATGGCATCCACCAGCCTCTGGGCCAGAGAACTGACTAGTATTATCCAAACTAGAATGTAGCAAACTACCCTCAGTAATATCACCTTGATAAGACCGCCATTCTGAATTCTACAATATTTGTCCTTTAGTTGGAAATATTCTGCAATTTGCTTTTATCAGAGATATGTTTATTAGACTAGGAGTCAAGCTGTTCATCAATTAAAACATTAATGTATCTCTTACCTATGTGCTTAAGCTCCAAGACCAACAACAGACCCACCTCTACAAACCTTATTTCTATCTGCCTTAGTTTTAAATCACCTTGTATCTACAGTATATTCCCTCCCAATGAAAACATCCCAACATTTGCCTCGCCAAGCCTCTTTAAGATTTTACATGTTTGAATAATATCATCCCTTAATCTTCTAAACTCCAAGAAATAGGAGTCAAACTGTTAATACCTTTTAAATAATGGTCACATGATTTGTTCATAGCAAATTGGCACTGTAAGTACAATACAACCAGTGCATGTCTCTGTACGTCTATTGTGCTGTCAAATCAACACTTTCTATTTACCGTGGATCAATGTAACATCTATTCCCTCTTTAGATAATACAGCCACAAAGAGTTTGATTGCAAACCCAAAGTAAAGCTACAAAATTTCACTACAGAAGATATGATGAACAGCAACACTTTCCAGTTAGACTCTTTAGAACATGTCACTTCAGCTTTTGTTTTCGAACAGTTTGTCCTCTAATCCAGGAACATTGGAATGTTGCATTTTTTCCAAAGAGGCATGGGGCACATCGTTAAATCCGACCCTGTGTACTATTTGATCGTAACAGACTACACAATAGAACATTTAGCTTTTGGAGCCTGCTGCTAGGCATGCAAACAACATGCCAGCTCATTTGTTAATGATTACCAATTAGTTGCCCTGTCTAGAACTATCCTGTATCCTGTTTCTTCAGAACTGAATGATTTTGGGAGAATGATGATAGCACAGAAACAAATTTGCCCCAACCCATTCATGCTGACTGAAATGCTCACCTAAGCTAGTTCCATTTGTTCATGTTTAACCCATTTCTGGTTGGTTGTTGATAAAGTATTTATAAATTCTTCAAATCAGGAAACTTTTTATCTGTATCAAGGACTAAGAGGAGGGCAAAGTTGGCTTGCATCTTTGGAAACAGCTTTCAGGGTTCCTTTGAAGACCCTGACCTGGAGTTACACGCTGACTTTGGTTCTCTTCAGGAATGGAGCCCACTCTCAGCGTCTCACGACTGGCTGCTTTTTGATATCCCAAGAATGTCACATGACCTGGAAGATGAACGCGCCTTCAAGGTTCTGGGATTTCGTAGCTCTGGGGATGGGCTGATTCTAGGCCAGTGCCCCAGGCTGAAGCATTGCGGGAGAGCACGGACAGTGGGAGCAGTGGGTTAGCTGCCGTGGGCTGTCTGTCCAGGGAGCTGTGCCTTTCTGGTGCCGACTCTCTGGGCACAGAGCTGGGAAGAAGAGATGCAACAGACTTCTAACTTCATAATTCAGCGAGTTGTTTGTTATGTCTCCCCTCTCGCTGTAAGACACCCCATTTTCCCTTAATAGGGAGAGAGAGAGCCTGTGGTATGTCAGATTATTGGGTGAATGAGTAATTTTTGGATACTGCAAGTTCGTGTCTTTATTGCTGCTTTGCTGCACGCTTGAGTGCTCGGTGGAGGGTGCTGACGCATTTTTGTTGGTGGGGGGGTCGTTGCCTTGCTGCTGTTTATGTGTGGGAGGGGTTGTTGTGGGGGGGTGGTTGTAGGAGGGGCTTTGGGGTTCTAATATTTAACTGTCATTTATTCTTTGGGGCAAGAATTTTAGGATGTATATTGTATACATTTCTCTGACATTAAATATACCTATTGAAATGCATCAAAATAGAAATAACTATTTCAGGCTAGTTCAAGCTTTGTCTTAAATACCTCTCAACAAACAATTTTCCTTCATGTAATTGTAAATATATTTCACCTCCCACCCATTTTCATCCACCTTTTTCCTTTTCTGGTCTCTTTCATTACACCACTAGCCAGTGCATCCCAGTAACAAATGGAATTGGGCAATTACTGCTCTTGGGAACGTTGAATGCTACATGTAACATCCTGAAAGCCAATGGTTTGGTTCTGTAAATTCTGCATGGTTGACATCCATTTCTGGCTTGAAGTTTGTCTTTGGAGAAACAGCAAATTGATTTTCTAGATAAGCAACATGTACAACACGCTGGAGGAACTCAGCAGGTTGGGCAGCATCCATGTCAGCGTTTTGGGCCGAGACCCTTTCTCAGGACTGAAGAGGGAGGGGGCAGGGGCCCTATAAAGAAGGTGGGAAGGAGAAGGCTGGTAGGTGCCAGGTGAAAAACCAATCACAGGAAAGATCAAGGGGTGGGGGAGGGGAAGCATGGAGGGGATAGGCAAGAAAGGTGAAGAAGGAATGTAAGGGGAAAGCACAATAGGTAGTAGAAGAAGGCAGAATCATGAGGGAGGTGATAGGCAGCTGGAGGAGGAGGCAGAGTGAAACTAGGATGGGGGAAGGGAGAGGGAGGGAATTACCAGAAGTCAGAGAATTCAATGTTCATGCCAAGGGGCTGGGGACTACTCAGACGGTAGATGAGTTGTTGCTCCTCCAACCTGAGTTTGGCCTCATCATGGCAGTAGAGGAGGCCACGTATGGACATATCCGAATGGGAATGTGAAGCAGAGTTGAAGTGGGTGGCAACTGGGAGATCTTGTCTTTTGGGCGGACGGAGCGGAGGCACTCAATGAAGCGATCCCCCAATCTGTGTCGGGTCTCGCCGCTGTAGAGGAGGCCGCACCGGGAGCACCGGATGCAATAGATAACCCCAGCAGACTCACAAGTGAAGTGTTGCTTCACCTGGAAGGACTGTTTGGGGCCTTGAATGGTGGTAAGAGAGGAGGTGTAGGGACAGGTGTAGCACTTACATTTACAGGGATAAGTGCCAGGTGGGAGATCTGTGGGGAAGGACGTGTGGACTAGGCAGTCACAGAGGAAACAATTTTCTAGATAGGCTGTTAGAGATGGATTAGCTTTGGATTGCAAAACCAAGCTGTATATTCAACCATAGTTGGTCAAGGTTCAGACTGGATATTTCTAAGTCCTCAACCTTTGCTCAGTCAACTAAGTTATCATTACTTAATCTGTGGCAGACAATATTACCCCAGTCAAACGCTGCATGTGGTTGCCTTGAAAGAATAACAACAAATCAAGTTTAAGGCCAGTTAACAAGTCTAATACAACAGAGGAAAACGGAGATAGAGGCAGAGTTTGAATTCTGGTTTTTGGGGTCCCGTCATCGATGAGTCAAGTGTTCAAGGCCTGGAATTTGGGCCCTCAATTATCATCATCTGTGCATCCTGGATCGATACAGAAGATCAAAGCCTGAAGGACTGGAGGTCTGGATCGAATCCTGAAAGTTGATTGGAGGTTTGGACTGAAGCCCAAAGGCCAATCAGGAGCTGAAACCCAATGGCTGAAGCCTATGTCTATGAGTCCCTGTGAGTCCACTCAGGAAGTTAGGGCCAAAGGAGACTGTTCCTGGGAGCAGGGGATTGTGCATGTATGTGGATGGGATAGAGGGAGGGATGGGGCTTGTTTCACTGTTGCTGCTTTCTCGTTTGGGATGTTCTGTTTTGTTGTGCTGTTTTGCTGAGCATTGTGGCCTTTCTATGTTGGCAATTGAATGTGTGGTACTCCAAGCACATCCTTGGGTGTGTTGCCTGTTAATGCAAATAACGCATCTCACTGTACATTTTGATGTACACAAGATAAATAAATCTGAATCTTAATCGGAATCTATATGTCATTCAACTGCCACTAACCAAATCATAACTGATTGCCCTGCAGGCAATATAAAAGGGAGATGAAAACAGGTTAGAATTGAGAGTAAGGAAACAATACTGCAGTTATCTATACATTAGAGAAGGAAATCCTTATAGATACTGGAATTCTGAAATAAATATACCCAATGACTTGGCCTCCATAGCTCTCCATGGCAATAAATTCTACAGATTCACTGCTTTCTGGCTGAAGATATTCCTCTTTTTCTCTATTCTAAATGAACGTCCCTCAGTTCTGAGGTTGTGCCCTCTGATCCTAGACTCTCCACTACAGGAAACATCCTCTCCACATCCACTATAAGCCTTTCAAAATTCGATAGATTTCAATGAGATCCTCTCTCATTCTTCTAAACTCTAGCAAGTACAGGTCTAGAGCCACCAGAATATCCCTCATATGTTAACCTTTTCAATCCTGGAAACATTCTCATGAACCTCCTCTGAACCCACTCCAATGCCAGCACATCTTTTCTTAGGCAAGAGGCCCAGAGCTGCTCACAATACTCCAGCTGTGGTCTTACCAGTGCTTTGGCCTATTTTATCACTTGTCTCCAAGTACCCTGAAACTCATTCTTAATAATGCATCTTCTCAACCACTGTGGTCAGGCTAATTAGTCTATAATTTCCTTTCTTCTGCCTCTCTCCCTTCTTAAAGAGGAGAGTGACTTTTGCAGTTTTCCAGTCTTCCAGAATCTTTTCTTGAAAGATCATTACTAATGCTTCCACAATCTTTTTTGTTTCATCTTTCAGAACACTGGGGTGCAGTTCACCTCGTCCAGATGACCCATCTACCTTCGGCCCTTCACACACACGAGAACATCTACTGATGCTGGAACTCCAAAGCAACACACACAAAATGCTCAAGGACCTTTCAGCGACTCAAGCACCTTTTCCTTGGTAATAGCAACTACATTCACTTCTGCCTGCTGACACTCTCAAATTTCTGGCACATTTCTGGTGTCATCCACAGTGGTAAATGATGCAAAATACGTACTAACGTCATATGTGATTTCTTTGTCCACCATTACTACATCTCCAGAGTCATTCCCCAGTGATTTAACATCAAGCTGAGGGGTGGTAGTGAGGACAAGCTCCCACTACCTAAAAGTGCTCCTCATGGCAAGTGCCTCAAACAGCCTCTGACAACCAAGTCCAACTCCTGGCCTTCTCATGTGGCTTAGCCTCTAAGCCCAGCAGAACTGTTCCTACTGACAGGAGAAGGGCGAAGGTGGGTCCTAGCGCCTTAAAACCAGTGTTTCGGGTAGATGGAACTCGTTTGCCTGGGAAGGCAGTCCATCTAAGAGAGGGAAAATTCTGATTTCAAACCTCCACTACCTTGCGGCCATACCCACTCATGGGAAAGGCTTCGGGAGTAAACCCTGAGGACAAATCCAGAGCTGGAGACCCTAAGGCAGTCCAACGTTGCCTTCAACCTCATTCTGGCAATTCCTGTGATGACACTGGTGTCAAGCTGTATCGGCCCTTGCCCTTCCCTTGGTCAACAGTGGGGAGACTTGCAGCATGGGTAACTGCTGGTCTTCCATACAACCTTGCCCAGACCTGTGCCCTGGAGAAGACACTCCAGTGGACTTTCCAGGCGCAGATCCATGGTCTCGCGAGACTAACAGATGCCACCACCAATATTCATTCTCACCTCTCTTCTACCCTTTATATATCTGAAAGGCCCTTTGATATTCTCTTTTATATTGTTGGCCATCTTACCTTTATATTCTGTCTTTTCTCTCCTTATGGCTTTTTTAAAATCACCTTCTGCTGGTTTTTAAACACCTTCGAGTCCTCCAACATCCCACTAATTTTTGCCACCTTAGATACCCACTCTTTCCTTGTCAGCCACAGTTACTTCATCCTCTTTTTAGAATACTTCTTCATCTTTGGGATTTATCAAACCTGCTCCTTCCAAATTGCCCCCAGAAACTCCAGCCATTGCTGCTCTGCCATCATCCTTGCTGGTGTTCTCTTCCAAACAGCTCTGGCCAGCTCCTCTCTCATACCTTTGTAATTCCCTTTCTTCCATTATAATACTGATACATCTGACTACATCTTCTCCCTCATAAATTGCAGGGTGAATTTTAGTATAAGGCCATGAGACTTTGGAGCAGAATTAGGCCATTCAGTCCATTGAATCTGCTCTGGAATTTAAACATGGCTGATCCATTTCCCTCTCAATCCCATTCTCCTCCCTTCTCCCTGTAACCTTTCATACCTTCAATGACCTGGCCTCCACAGCAGTCTGTGGCAAAGGATTCCACAATTACACTACCCTCTGCATAAAGAAATTCCTCCATTCTAAATGCATATCCCTCTATTCTGGGGTTGTGCCCTCTGGTTCTTGACTCCCCCACAACAGGAAGTATCCACTCAACATCCACTCTATCTTTGTCCTTCAATATTTAATAGATTTCAACTCTCCTTCAACCTTCTAAATTCCAGTGAGTACAGGCCCAGATGCCTTTCAATCCTGGAATCATTTTTGTGAACCTCCTTTGAACCCTCTCCAATGTCAGTTCATCCTTTCTTAGATAAGGGACCCAAAATTGCTTTCAATAGTCCAAGTGAGACCTCACCAATGTTTTATAAAGCCTCAGCATTACATCCTTGCTTTTATATTCTAGTCATCTCGAAATGAATGTTAACATTCCATTTGCCTTCCTCACCACCAACTCAGCCTACAAGTTAACCTTTAGGGTATCCTGCACAAGGACTTCTAATTGCCCTTACTCTTCAGAGTTTTGAATTTTTTCCCTATTTAGATAACAGTTTATAATTTTATTTCTTCACCCAAAGTACTTGCCTGTACATTTCCCAACACTGTACTCTGTCTGCCCATTCTCCTAATCTGCTTTAAACCTCTGCAGCCTCCCTGCTTCCTGAACACTACCTGCCCCTCCACTTATCTTTGTATCATCCGCAGACTTGGCACAAAACCGTCAATTCTATCATCCAAGTAATGATGTACAATGTAAAAAAAAGCAGTCCCAATACTGATCCCTACAGAACTTCACAGGTCACTGGCAACCAATCAGAAAAGCTCCTTTTATTCTCACTCTTTGCCCCCTGCCAATCAGCCAATGTTCTTTCCATGCTAGTATGTTTTCTGTAATATCATGCTAATATCTTTCTAAGCAGCCTCATGTATGGCACCTTGTCAAATGCCTTTTGAAAATCCACTGATTCTCCTTTGTCTATCCTGCTTGTTACTTCTTCAAAGAATTACAACAGGTTTGTCAAGCAAGATTTTCCTTTAAGGAAACTATACTGACCACAGTCCATCTTATCATGTGCCTCCAAGTACCCCAAAAACCACATGCTTATCAATCAACTCCAACATCTTCCCAACCTTGAGGTCAGGTTAACTGACATATATTTTCCCTTTTTTTCTGCCTACCTTTCTTCTTTGAAGAATGAAATGGCATTTGCAATTTTCCAGTCTTTTAGAAGCATGTCATAATCTAGTGATTCTTGGAGGATGTTTACTAATGCCTCCACAATCTGTTCAGCTACCTCTTTCAGAAACTGGAGAGTATTCCATTTGGTCCAGGTGACTTATCTACCTTCAGACATTGCAGCTTCCCAAATACCTTCTTCCTAGTAATAGCACGGCACTCACTTCTGCCCCCTGCCACTCTCGAACATCCAACATACTGTGTGTCTTCCACACAGTATATCTAAGTAGGTAGGCCTCCGTTAGTCTCGATAGACCGCAAGATTTTTTTTTATGGAAGACCGGCAGTTGCCCATGCTACAGTATATCTACCATTTTCCTATCACTGTCAGGGGAAAACCTAGTTTGAGACAGGGTCCAGAATAGACCTTATGAACCGTGCTGCTATTAAGAGAGAGAGAGGGAGGCATCCAATGCAATGAGAAAGAAAGACAGAAAATGCTCAAAAGAATGATGTTATGGATCTTTTGCTGATTGTTTACCTTTTCCTCAAGGTCCCTTGCCTGCTTGTAGAGTTCCTGCAGAGAGAGGAGGGCGGAGCAGGTTAATGGACAGCTGGTGTCCAACATGGAGAGGTAAAAGCCAGGTCTGCTGTTACACAGACAGACACACCGAGACACACCACAAGGCACACAGTGTGGACACTGAATAAGCTTTGTTGCACCCACACGAAGGTGGGGTTTTTGGAGGATCGATTTGGGGAAATCGATCAGTGGCTCACGGTGTGAAAAGGTGTGACCGGTGGGGAATTATTTGTGTGTCCATCCTTGCCTGGGTGATAATTCCACTGCTGAAGAATGGTTGTACGTATCATGGTCGTAGTCAGTGACCACAACAGAACTTCGGAAGAGAATGGGAAGATCGACGGCACCACCTCTCACCTCTCTCTCTCTCTCTCTCTCTCTCTCTCCAATATTACTCAACTAAATACCATGAACTGAACTGAACTCTCTTCATCACATAGTAAGACTGTACCCATTTACCCCTAGGTTTGAAAGAGCCTAGTTTTGTTCCTATTTCCACACACACACACACACACACACACACACACACACACACACACACACACACACACACACACACACACACACACACACACACACACACACACACACACACACACACACACACACACACACATATATATCATTGCTAACCTGTTTGATATATTTGCATTTATATTACTGTATTGCTTAGTTACTAATAAACATTATTATTTTATAGCAATACCAGACTACAGAGTGTTTTCCATTTCTGCTGGTTTTTTAACCCAGTCACAGGGTACGTGACATCCCCCGATACTACCTCTCTGGACAAACAAGAGAAAATCTGCAGATGTTGGAAATCCAAACAACACACACAAAATGCTGGAAGAGCTTAGCAGTCCAGCCAGCATCTATGGGGAAAGAAATTTTGGGCCGAGACCCTTCGGCAGGACTCCTCCCTGGTGCCATTTCCCAGTGGTCCAATATCTACTTCTCACCAGAACTTTACTCTTTTATCTGAAAGAAATGTTAGTATCCTCTTTGATATTATTAGCTAGCTTGCATTCAGATTTCATCTTTTTACTCCTTATGGCTTTTTTAGTTGCCTTCTGTTGGTTTTAAAAGATTCCCAACCAAAAGCTGCACTTACAAGTCATCTTGTAGGCATTCTACAAATTTTCTCTTAGGATCCAAAATCAGCTCCAACCTGATTTTCCCAAACTACCTGCACATCGAAATCCCCATCTTAACATTGCTTTTTGGACATGTCCTTTCTATCCCCTCTGTAATTTGTAGCCCACGTCCTTGCTGCTGGGATTCTACATCTTCTGGTCCCATGTCACCTCTTTCTAAACATCTTTACCAAAAGACCCACACCAGTCCTTCTGCTGACCTGTTTGTCTTTTCTATACAAGATGTATCCTTGGATGTTAAGTTCCCAACTATGATCTTCTTTCAGACACGACTCTGAGATCCCTACAACATCATGCATGTCAATCTCTAACTGTATTAGAGATGACTCTGCCATAGTTGGATGCATCAGTAAGAGAGATGAGGCAGAGTACAGGGCTACGGTGGGAAACTTTGTGACCCCTGTTTCCATCCAAGGGGTCAGTGTGGACATGGTGGAGGATTACAAATACTTAGGGATATGAATTGACAATAAACTGGACTGGTCAAAGAACACTGAGACTGTCTACAAGAAGGGTCAGAGCCGTCTATACTTCCTGAGGACACTGAGGTCCTTTAACATCTGCCGGATGAGGCTGAGGATGTTCTACGAGTCTGTGGTGGCCAGTGCTATCATGTTTGCTGTTGTGTGCTGGGGCAGCAGGCTGAGGGTAGCAGACACCAATAGAATCAACAAACTCATTCGTAAGGCCAGTGATGTTGTGGGGGTGGAACTGGACTCTCTGATGGTGGTGTCTGAAAAGAGGATGCTGTCCAAGTTGCATGCCATCTTGGTCAATGTCTTCCATCCACTCCATAATGTACTGGTTGGGCACAGGAGTACATTCAGCCAGAGACTCATTCCACCGAGATGTAACACTGAGCATCATAGGAAGTCATTCCTACCTGTGGCCATCAAACTTTACAACTCCTCTCTTGGAGTGTCAGACACCCTGAGCCAATAGGCTGGTCCTGGACCTATTTCCACTTGGAATAATTTATTTATTATTATTTAATTATTTATGGTTTTATATTGTTATATTTCTACACTATTCTTGGTTGGTGCAACTGTAATGAAACCCAATTTCCCTCGAGATCAATAAAGTATGTCTGTCTGTCTGTTATGAGATCATCTAACTTAAAAGGTTGAGTGAACTCAACCTTTTCTCCTTTGAGTGATGTAGGATGAGAGGTGATCTGATAGAGGTGTATAAGATGATGAGAGGCATATTGATTGTATGGATAATCAGAGGCTTTTTTCCCAGGGCTGAAATGGCTAGCATGAGAGGGCACGGTTTTAAGATGCTTGGAAGCAGGTACGGACGAGATGTTACGTGTTAAGTTTTTGCACAGAGAGAGGTGAATTTGTGGAATGGGCTGCGGGCGACGGTTGTGGAGGTGAATATGATAGGGTCTTTTAAGAGACTCCTGGACAGGCACATGGGGCTTAGAAAGGGCTATGGGTAACGCTAGGTAATTTCTAAAATAAGTACATGTTTGGCACAGCATTGTGGGCAGAAGGGTCTGTATTGTGCTTTAGGCTTTCTATGTTTCTATTATTCCGCATACTGCATCCATTGAAATAGAACACCTTCAGTCCTGTATTCATCACTTTTTTTTTTATTTTGACCCCTGTTACACATCAACTGATCCTACTGCCTGCTATTTTGCCCTACCACTTGCCTATGCCTCCTCACAATCTCACTACACGATGCATCTACTTGTATATCAACTGCCCATCCTCAGCCCTATCACTCCAGTTCCAACCCCCTTGCCCAATTAGTTTCAATTCTCCCCAACAGCTGGAGCAAACCTACCCATCAGGATATTGGTCCCCTTTAGGTTTAGGTGTAACCCATCCTTTTTGTATAGGTCATACGTTCCCCAGAAGAGGTCCCAATGCTCCAGAAATATGAAACCCTGCCCCTGCCCCAGTTCTTTATCCACTCATTCATCTGTACCATCACCCTATCCCTGCCCAGATTAGCACGTGACACTGGTAGTAAACTGGACATCCCATTCTTCAGCCTCTTTCAACTCTCTGTATTCACTGCACAGAACTTCTTTCCCCTTTCTACCCATGCACACCAAGGTCTGTGGTTGCTCATTCTCCCTGTTAAAAATATTCTGCAGCCACTCTAAGAAACCCTTGACCCTTGCACCTGGGAGGCACACACCATCCTGGTAGCTCTTTCATGACACAGAATCTGCTGTCCATCCCTCTAGTCTCCTATCACGATCGCTCTATCTGACTTTACCCTTCCCTGCAGAGTCTCGGAGTGGTTCACAGTGCCACAGCAGAATCCTGCACTGACTGCATATTCCCCTTGCTTCTCCTGGTCGTCACCCATCTACTACCTGAACCCTGCTCTCTGGGTGTGACAACCTTGATAAAAGTGTCATCTATGAGGTTTTCAGCCTCCCAGATGATCCTGAGTGTATTCAACTCCCGCTTGATATTCTTAACCTTGTCATTCAGGAGCTGAAGTTGGGTGCACCTCCTGCAGATGCAGTCATTAGGGAGACTGTTACATACCCTGCAATCCTACATCTTACAGGAAGAGCATTCTACAATTCTGCCAACACTTGTACCTGTGGCTCTAACTTTTTAAGCTTAAGTTCTGCAATCAACTAAATGATTCCAAATGACTTAGCCTCTGCCTGTTCTTGCCTAAGCCTGTTCAACCAAAGCCTGACCATTCTAACATTGGCCACTCAAACAATAGCTACTCCCACAATGGCCACTGCACTTACACCTCACTTCTTTTTATTGGACCTTGCTAAGTTACTAATAACTCGAGTAATCTCCTGCTTTTTGGACAAGTCCCAATAGGCTCCAATTGCTTTTTAAGACTGGCACATAACGTCCATAAGGTTTTGTCGAACACATTTGCTCCAGGCGCCATTCCCATTCCGACATGTCAGTCCATGGCCACATCTAATGCCACTATAAGGCCACACACAGACTGGAAGAGCCAATAAATAGGCAATAGTCAGCATGGTTTCCTCAAGGGAAAAACTTGCCTGACAAATCTGATGGATTTATTTTAATGCTAGGAGCATTGTAAGAAAGGTGGATGAGCTTAGAGCATGGATTGATACCTGGAAATACGATGTTATGGGCTATTAGTGAAACATGGTTGCAGGAAAGGTGTGATTTGCAACTAAATATTCCTGGATTTCGTTGCTTCAGGTGTGATAGAATCGGAGGGACAAGAGGGGGAGGTGTTGAACTGCTTGTCAGAGAAAATATTACAGCAGTGCTTTGGCAAGATAGATTAGAGGACTCATCTAGGGAGACTATTTGGGTGGAATTGAGGAATCGGAAAGATGTAGTAACACTTATAGGGGTGTATTATAGACCACCTAATGGGGAGCGAAAAATGGAGGAGCAAATTTGTAAGGAGATAGCAGATATTTGTAGTAAGCACAGGGTTGTGATTGTGGGAGATTTTAATATTCCACACATAGACTGGGAAGCCCATGCTGTAAAAGGACTGGATGGTTTGGAGTTTGTAAAATGTGTGCAGGATAGTTTTTTGCAGCAGTACATAGAGGTACTAACTAGAGAAGGGGCAGTGTTGGATCTTCTGTTAGGGAATGAGATAGGTCAGGTGATGGAGGTATGTGTTGGGGAGTACTTCGGGTCCAGTGATCACAATGCCATTAGTTTCAATATAATTATGGAGAAGAATAGGACTGGACCCAGGGTTGAGATTTTTGATTGGAGAAAGGCTAACTTTGAGGAGATGTGAAAAGATTTAGAAGGAGTGGATTGGGACAATTTGTTTTATGGGAAGGATGTAATAGAGAAATGGCGGTCATTTAAAGGTGAAATTTTGTGGGTACAGAATCTTTATGTTCCTGTTAGGTTGAAAGGAAAGGTTAAAAGTTTGAGAGAGCCATGGTTTCAAGGGATATTGGAAACTTGGTTCAGAAAAAGAGAGATATCTACAATAAATATAGGTAGCATGGAGTAAATGAGGTGCTTGAGGAATATAAAGAATGTAAAAAGAATTTTAAGAAAGAAATTAGAAAAGCTAAAAGAAGATACGAGGTTGCTTTGGCAAGTAAGGTGAAAATAAATCCTAAGCGTTTCTACAGCTATATTAATAGCAAAAGGATAGTGACGGATAAAACTGGTCCCTTAGAAAATCAGAGTGGACAGCTATGTGTGGAGCCAAAAGAGATGGGGGAGATTTTGAACAATTTCTTTTCTTCGGTAATCACTAAGGAGAAGGATATTGAATTGTGTAAGGTAAAGGAAACAAGTAGGGGAGTTATGGAAACTATGGTGATTAAAGAGGAGGAAGTACTGGCACTTTTAAGGAATATAAAAGTGGATAAGTCTCCAGAACTGACAGGATATTCCCTGGGACCTTGAGGGAAGTTACTATAGAAATAGCAGGGGCTCTGACAGAAATATTTCAAATGTCATTAGAAATGGGGATGGTGCCGGAGGATTGGCGTATTGCTCATGTGGCTCCATTGTTTAAAAAGGGTTCTAAGAGTAAACCTAGCAATTATAGGCCTGTCAGTTTGACATCAGTGGTGGGTAAATTAATGGAAAGTATTCTTAGAGATGGTATATATAATTATCTGGATAGACAGGGTCTGATTAGGAACAGTCAACATGGATTTGTGTGTGAAAGGTCATGTTTGACAAATCTTATCGAATTTTTTGAAGAGGTTACTAGGAATGTTGATGAGGGTAAAGCAGTGGACGTTGTCAGTATGGACTTCAGTAAGGCCTTTGACAAGGTTCCACATGGAAGGTTAGTTAGGAAGGTTCAATAGTTAGATATTAATATTGAAGTAGTAAAATGGATTCAACAGTGCTGGATGGGAGATGCCAGAGGGTAGTGGTGGATAACTGTTTGTCAGGTTGGAGGCCGGTAACTAGTGGTGTGCCTCAGGGATTTGTACTGGGTCCAATGTTGTTTGTTATATACATTAATGATCTGGATGATGAGGTGGTAAATTGGATTAGTAAGTACACAGATGATACTAAGGTGGTGTTGTGGATAATGAAGTAGGTTTTCAAAGCTTGCAGAGAGACTTAAGCCAGTTAGAAGAGTGGGCTGATCGATGGCAGATGGGGTTTAATGCTGATTGAGGAATGCAGTAGAACAGAGTGATCTAGGAATAACAGTTCATAGTTCCCTGAAGGTGGAATCTCATGTGGATAGGGTGGTGAAGAAAGCTTTTGGTATGCTGGCCTTCATAAATCAGAGCATTGAGTTTAAGAGTCGGGATGGCATTGGTAAGGCAAAATTTGGAGTATTGTGTACAGTTCTGGTCACTGAATTATAGGAAAGATGTCAACAAAATAGAGAGAGTACAGAGAATATTTACTGGAATGTTACCTGGGTTACAGCACCTAAGTTACAGGGAAAGATTGAACAAGTTAGGTCTTTATTCTTTGGAGCATAGAAGGTTGAGGGGGGACTTGATAGAGGTATTTAAAATTATGAGGGGAATAGATAGAGTTGATGTGGATAGGCTTTTTCCATTGAGAGTAGGGGAGATTCAAGCAAGAGGACATGAGTTGAGAGTTAGGGGACAAAAGTTCAGGGGTAACATGAGGGGGAACTTCTTTACTCAGAGAGTGGTAGATGTGTGGAACAAGCTTCCAGTTGAAGTGGTAGAGGCAGGTTCGATATTGTCATTTAAAGTAAAATTGGATAGGTATATGGACAGGAAACAAATGGAGGGTTATGGACTAAGTGTAGGCCCATGGGACTAGGTGAGAGTAAGCGTTCAGCATGGACTAGAAGGACCGAGATGACCTGTTTCTGTGCTGTAATTGTTATATGCTTATATGGAATTTTTTTTTAAAGAAAACACAAATAGGATAGACAAAGGAGAATCGGTTGATGTTGTGCATTTGGATTATCAGGCCTTTGACAAGGTGCCATACATGAGGCTGCTGAACAAGCTACACACCCATGGTATTACAGGAAAGATTCTAGCATGGATAAAGCAGTGGCTGATTGGCAGGAGGCAAAGAGCAGGAATAAAAGGAGATTTTCTGGTTGGGTGCCAGTGACTAGTGATGTTCTACAGGGGTCTGTGTTGGGACCAATTCTTTGCATGTTATCTGTCAATGATTTGGATGATGGAATTGATGGCTTTGTTGCAAAGTTTGCAGATGATACAAAGATAGGTGGAGGATCAGGTAGTTTTGAGGAGGAAGTAAAGAGGCTACAGAAGGACTTAGACAGATTAGGAGAATGGGCAAAGAAGTAGCAGATGGAATACAGTATCGGGAATTGTATGGTCACGTACTTTGGTAGAAGGGTAAACAATTTTCTAAATGGAGAAAAAATACAAAAAAACTGATGTGTAAATGGACTTGGGTGTCTTTGTGCAGGATTCACTAAAGGTTAGTTTACAGGTTCAGTCTGTGGTGAGGAAGACAAATGCAATGTTAGCATTTCAAGAGGACTAGAATATATAAGCAAGGATGGAATGTTGAGACTTAATAAAGCACTGGTGAGGCCTCACTTGGAGTATTGTGAGCAGTTTTGATCCCCTTATTTAGATAGGGTGTGCTGAAACTGGAGAGGGTTCAAAGGAGGTTCATGAAAATGGTTCCAGCTTTGAATGACTTGTCACATGAAGAGCATTTGAAGGCTCTAGGCCTCTATTCACTAGAATTCAGAAGAATGAAGGGTGACCTCATTGAAACCTATCGAATGGTGAAAGGCCTTGATAGAGTGGATGTGGAGAGGACGTTTCCTATAGTGGGAGAGTCTAAGACCAGAGGACACAGCCTCAGAATAGAGGGGCATCCCTTTACAAAGGAGATGAGGAAGAATTTCTTTAGCCAGAGTGGTGAATCAGTTTAAATAGTTGTCCCAGGCAGCTGTGGAGGCAGAGTCTGTATGTATATTTAAGGCAGAGGCTTGATTGGCCAGGGCATGAAGGGATATGGAGAGAAAGCAGGAGGTTGAGGCTGAGAGAAAGTATAGATCAGCCATGATGAAATGGCTGATCAGACTTGTTGGATCATATGGTCTCATTTGATCCTATATCTTATGGTCTTATTGTCTTATATTCCGTTTGGGTAGCCTCCAACCTGATGGCACGAACATTGATTTCTCAAACTTCCGGTTACTGGCCCTCCTCTCCTTTCCTTCACCATTCCCCATTCCTGTTTTCCTCTCTCCGTTTATCTCCTCACCAGCCCATCACCTCTCTCTGGTGATCCTCCTCCTTTCCTTTCTTCCATGGTCTTCTGTCCTCTCTTGTCAGATTTCCCCTTCTCCAGCTCTTTATCTCTTTCACCAATCAACTTCCCGGCTCTTTACTTCACTCCTCCTCCTCCCCATTCAATTATCCCCTGCCACCTTGTACTAATTCCTCCCCTCTCCCCACCTTCTTAGCCTGACTCCTTCACCCTTCCTTTCCAGTTCTGCTGAAGGGTCTCAGCTTGAAGTGTCTTTTCCATAGATGCTGCCTGGCCTGATGAGTTCCTCCATCAGCTTGTGTCTGTTACATACAGTAGCGACCCACTGAACAGCAGAGTCACTCCACACTGACCCATACAGTGTGGCATCCGTTAGTCTTGTGAGACCATGGATCTGTGCCCTCTCCAGGGTGCAGGCCTGGGCAAGGTTGTATGGAAGACAGGCAGTTGCCCATGCAGCGAGTCTCCCCTCTCCACGACACCGATGTTGTCCAAGGGAAGGGCAATGGCCGATACAGCTTGACACCAGTGTCATCACAGGAATTGCCAGAATGAGGTTGAAGGCAACGTCGGACTGCCTTAGGGTCTCCAGCTCCGGATTTATCCTCAGGGTTTACTCCCGAAGCCTCTCCCATGAGTAGGTATGGACACAAGGCAGTGGAGGTTTGAAATCAAAGTTTTCCCTCTCTTAGATGGACTGCCTTCCCAGGCAAACGAGTTCCATCTACCCAAAGTACTGGTTTTAAGGTGCCAAGACCTGCCTTCGTCCCTTCTCCTGTCAGTAGAAACAGTTCTGCCGGGTTTAGAGGCTAAGCCACACGAGAAGGCTAGGAGTTGGACTTGGTTGTCAGAGGCTATTTGAGTCGCATGCTGTGAGGAGCACTTTTAGGTAGTGGGAGCTTGTCCCCACTACCACCCCTCAGCTTGACAACCTTGGAACCTTAGACCCATACAATAGGGACCCACTGAACAGCAGAGTCACCCCATAGAGTAGGGATCCACTGAACAGCAGAGTCACCCCATAGTGTGGGGATCCACTGAACAGCAGAGTCACCCCATAGTGTAGGGACTCACTGATGCCACCTTGTTGAGACATCACCTTTTGAAGATGTCCTTGATTCTGGCGAGGCTACTGATGGAGCTGGCTGATTTCACAACTTTCTGTAGTTCCTCTCTGATCCTGTGCAGTGGCCCCTCCACACCAGACAATAATGCAACCAGTTAGTATACACCTGTACAAATTTGCAAGCGTCTTTAGTGACATACCAATTTTCCTCAAACACCTAATGAAATATAGCTACTGTCATGCCTCCTTGTAATTGCATCTATATGTTATGCCCAGGATAGATCCTCAGAGATGTTCACATCCAGGAACTTGAAAGTGTTCACCCTTTCCTTAGCTGACAACACCCCCCCCCCCCCCCCGCCCAATGAGCACTGATCTCGTCCTCAGCAGACTGCAAATCTCCCGGTTCATTTGTGGCTTTTGGTTGGGGTATGTGTAGTATGTTCTCAAGGTACACATTCATCCATACAATTCTTGATGAAGTCAATGACAACCATGGTGTATTCATTCAGATTCGAAGATGAGTCCTGGATATTGTCCAGTCCAGCAACTCAAATCGGTCCTGCAAGCACTTTTCCACCTTCCTTGGTCCTCACCACTGATGCTGCAGTCTTTAGTACAGCCAGGTGATCAGACTTTCCAAAGTGTGGGCATGGGATGGTACGGTAAGCATTCCTGATGGTGGTGTAACAGTGGTCAAGTGTGTTGGCCCCTCTGGTTCCACAGGTGATATGTTGGCAGTAGTTGATCAGAGACTTCTTCAAGCTGGCACATCACAGTGCGCTGTTTCACGGCAGCTGATTACATTGCTCAGCTCCTCCAGTGCCTCTCTGACGTTGGCCAGAGATTAAATGTACACTGCTACCAGGATGATGGTAGAAAACTCACTTGGCAGATAAAATGGATGACACGTCCACTGGAAGTTCGATGTCGGGTGAGCAGGAATAAGACGGAACCGTCATGTCTGTGCACCATGATGAGTTAATCATAAAGAATACTCCTTCTTCTCTACCTTCAAGCATCTGAGCTGTCCCATCTTTGTGGAAAATGGTGAAGCCATTGGGCTGCAGCGATGCATCTGAAGTGGCAGGGGATAGCCATGTTTCCATGAAGCAAAGTATATAGCAGTTCATGATAACCCTCTGGTACAGCAATCTTGCTCTGAGCTCTTCAATTTTATTTTCTGGAGGACTGTACATCCACCAGTAGGATAGTCAGGAGTGGGGGGGGGGGGGGGTCTAAAGCCTCTGTGTTTCAATCATACCTTCAGACCGGCTCGACTTCCTAGCTTCCATTTTCTTAAAGGGGAACTGAACCTGCAACCCAAGTATGCCATATAGGGTGCGATGGTGTCACTAAATTTGTTTATCAATAGATCTTTCAAATGTCTTAAACTGATGCTGCTTACTTACATACAAACACTGGGCTCTGTCTGTGGATTTCAGCGTGGATCCTAAATGGAAACAGTTGATGATTCCCATCAGAGCTGCATGCGAAGTTGCCACTTCTTGGCACCGTCTTGAGACCAAGTGAGGGGGTGAGGTGTGCTTGGCTCGGTGAGCTCCTTCAGTATTTTCTGTCTGTGGCTGATTGTGTCCAACAAATCTTACAGAGTTTTTTAAGGTTATCAGGAAAGTTGATGAAGGCAAGGCAGCTGATGTTGTCTACATGGACTATAGCAAGGTCTTTGACAAGGTCACACATGAGAGTTTGGTCAAGAAGGTTCAGTCGTTTGGCTTTCAAAATGAGGTAGTAAATTGGATTGGACATTGGCTTTGCCAGAGAAGCTAGAGTGGTAGTAGATAGTTGCCGCTCTGACTGGAGGCTGCTTACTAAAGGTATGACACAGGGATCAGTTCTGGATCCGCTATTGTTTGACATGGAGTCATAGTCATAGAACGGGACCTTCAGCCCATCTAGTCCATTCTAAATCATTTATCTTGCCTATCATTGACCTACACCCAGAACGTAGCCCTCCATACCCCTTACATCCAAGTACCCATCCAAATTTCTCTTAACTATTGAAATCAACCCCACATTCACCACTTGTGCTAGCAGCTCGTTCCAGTCTCACTACCCTCTAAATGAAGAAGTTCCCCATCACGCTCCCCTTAAACATTTCACCTTTCACCCTTAACCTCTAGTTGTAGCCTCACCCAAACTCAGTGAAAAAATCCTGCTTGCATTTATCCAATCTATACTCCTCATAAGTTTGTATAATTCTATCAAATCTCCTCTCACTTTTCCCTATAACGTAAATCCTCAAGTTCCAGCAACATCCTTGTAAATTTTCTGTGCACTCTTTAAATGTTATTGATACATTTCTTTCCTGTAGATAGGTGACCAAAACTGCACACAATACTCCAAATTAAGCCTCAACATTACATTCCAGCTCCTGTACTCAATACATTGATTTATGAAGGCTGATGTGCCAAAAGCTTTCTTTATGGCCCTGTCTACCTGTGATGCCGCTTTCAAGGAATTATGGATCTGTATTCCCAGATCCTTCTGTTCTACCGCACTCCTCAGTGCCCTACCATTTAAAACCAGCCCTGTCTGGTCATCCCAAGGTGCAACAGCTTACACAGGTCTGCATTAAATTCCATCTGCCAGTTTTCAACCTATTTTTCCAGCTGGTTCAGATCCCGCTTCAAGCCTTGATATCTCGCTATCCACCACACCCACTACCTTAGCGTCATCTACAAATTTACTGATCCATTTCACCATGTTATCATTCAGATATGTTGATTTAGATGACAAATAACAACAGACCCAGCACTGATTCCTGTACCACTAATCTCAGGCCTCCAGTCAGAGAGGCAACCATGTACTACCACTCTCTAGCTTCTCCTGTGAAGCCAATGTTACTACCTCATCTGGAATGCCGAGTGACTGAACCTTCTTGTCAACCTCCCATGTGGGACCTTGTCAAATGCCTTGCTAAAATCCATGTAGACAACATCCACTGCCTTTCCTTCACCCACATTCCTGATAACTTCCTTGAGTTACTCTATAAGATTGGTTAGACATGATCTAGCATGCACAAAACCCTGCTGACTATCCTTAATCAGTCCCTGTCTATCCAAATACTCATATATCCAGTCCCTTAGAATACCTTCCAATAACTTTCCCACTACTGACATCAGGCTCACCGGCCTATAATTTCCTGGATTATTTTTAGAGCCTTTCTTAAACAGCGGAACAACATTAGCTATCCTCTAATCTTCTGTTACCTCCTCTGTCACTAAGGATGATTATCTCTGCTAGGGCCACTGCCATTTCTGTACTTGCCTTCTTAAGGGTCCAAGGCAACACCCTGTCAGGCCCTGGGGCTTTATCCACCTTAATTTGTCTCAAGGAAGCAAACACCTCCTCTTCTGTAATCTGTACAGGGTACATGAAGTCGATGCTGCTTTGTCTCACTTCTATAGACTTTGTGTCCATCTCCTGAGTGAATACAGATGCAAAACATCCATTTAAGATCACCCCCATCTCGTTTGGCTCCACACATGAATTACCACTCTGATCTTTCAGAGGACCAACTTTGTCCCTTGCAATCCTTTTGCTCTTAACATATCTATAGAATCCCTTTGATTCTCCTTCACCTTGTCTGTTTGGGCAACCTCAAGCCTTCTTTCAGCCCTCCTGATTTTTTTCTTAAGTGTCCTCTTGCATTTCTTATACTCCATAAGCACCTCATTTGTTCCTACTTGTTTGAATCTGCAATGCACCTTCTGTTTTTGTCTTAACCAGGGCCTCAATATCCCTTGAAAAACTTTCTTCATAATTCCTGTCGGATAATGACTAGGAAACTGCAGGAGGTTAGACATTCAAGGAGTCTGGTGTTACAAGACTGCCAACAACGAGCTTAAGGAAATCCAGGACATCCCTGTTAATGCGCAGACTAGCCCCAAAATGCCCTAACTGTTACAGAGTTAAATTGCTATACCACTTCCTTGGACAAGTTGATGACATTACGTGTCAATGATGTGCACATAATTTCTCACGCTTCAACATAATCTCCTGAAGCATTCACATAAGATGAAGAGATCAGTCAGACTATCAGAAATACATGGCTGTCAGAGCAGTTCCAAATTCCTGCAAAATTTTAATGAGATTTCTTTAGGCAATTTGCCTTTATTTACACCATAACACCATAAGACAGAAGAGCAGAATTCGGCCATTCGACCCATCAAGTCTACTCCCTCATTAGATCACGGTTGATCTACGACATGGCCTCCACAGCCACCTGTGGCAATTAATTCCACAGATTCACCACTCACTGGCTAAAGAAATTACTCTATTCTAAATTGAGTAATCTCCATTCTAAATGGTCGTCAGGCTGTGCCTGCCCTCTGCTCCTAGAGTCTCCACTTTAGGAATATCCTTTCTGTCTACTCTATCTAGGCCTTTCAAAATTTGATGGTTTTCAATGAAATCAGCCCTCATCATTCTAAATTCCAGAGAATACAGGTCTAGAGCCATCAGATGCTCTTCATAAAATAACTCTTTCATTTCCAGAAACATTCTCATAAGCCTCCTCTGAACCTTCTCCAATGACAGCACATCCTTTCTTAAATGAATCAGCCAGAACAGTTCACAATACTGCATACGGTCTGACCAATGCCTTATAAAGCTTCAGCATTACATGCTTGCTCTTATGCTGTAGTCCTCTTGAGATTAATGCTGTTTAGAAAATAGTTTGTACATTTATTCTCTCTACCAAAGTGCATCTCAATACTGTATTCCATCTGCCACTTCTTTGCCATTTCTCCTAATCTGTCTAAGTCTTTCTGCAGCCTCCCTGCTTCCTCAACACTACCTGCCCCTCCACTTATCTTCATATAATCCACAAACCTGGCCACAAAGCCATCAATTCTATCATCTAAATCATTGACATTCAACATAAAAAAGAAGTGGTACCATCACTGACCCCTGCTGAACAACACTAGTCATCAGCAGACAATCAAAGAAGGCTCCCTTTAATCCCACTCTTTGCCTCCTGCAATCAGACAAATGTTCTTTTCATGCTAGTGTCTTTCTTTTAATACCATGGGCTCTTATCGAGTTAAGCAGCCTCATGTGCCTCATGTCAAAGGCCTTCTGAAAATCCAAGAACACAACATTCTCCAGTTTTCCTTTGTCTATCCTGTTTGTTATTTCCTTAAAGAATTCCAACAGATCTGTCAGGCAATATTTTCCCTTAAGGAAACCATTTTATCATGTGCCCCCAAGTACCCTGAAATCACGTCCTTAACAATCAACTCCAACATCTCCCAACCACTAACAGGTCAGGCTGATAGGCCTGTAATTTCCTTTGTTTTGCCTCTTCCCCTTCTTGAAGAGTGAAGTGATATTTACGGTGTTCCAGTCCTCCGGAACCATTCTAGAATTGCTGGAGGTGCAGCACATACTGTCATGGACTGATATAGTGTTCAATTTTGCTCAAGTGCCAATGGAAACAACACTGCCTCTGAGCTTCCATTTGGTCATTTTGTAGGCTTGAAAACCGGCAGTGAAATGTCTAAGCTCCTACAGTTTCCTTGTCATTACAGGAGAGGAAATATTGAAGATGTTAAAAGGACCATTCGGAGTAAGTTCCTCAGGTCAAATGAGGTGCACAGATTGACTGAGTATCAAAAACATATAATCCCAAAATTTGTCCGTACTAAGCAAGGTTATTTAATTCTAGTAAGATTCCAACACTTATGGGCATTATGAAGTGTATTCATATGTCAGGCAACCAGGTTACTTGGATTATACAAGTCCAAGTGAGAGTTGGATGATCAATCCTCCTTGCTCTGGCTTTCAAGTAATTGATTCTGAGATTTCTAACTCTCTCATGTCAGGGGATATTTTCTTATTGAGAAAGCAACCAGCATATGAACAGCCTCTGATAGGTTGACCCTCCTGTCCAGTCCGCAGTTATTTGACTGGCAGACATCACCAGCTGACACCAAGTCAAACACCTTATCTCTCAGAGCCAACCTCAAGTGGTAGCCAGCTGCTTCACCCCTTGTCTCTTTGGAAAGTAAGCAGGCCCATCAGGTCTCAGTGATGATACCTGGTTAATGTGTCTATATAAAACCTTCACCTTCTTTGGACATCAGAAATCTCATCCCTCGATAACTTTATTTTAATGCTGCTATAGTCAAATTGATTTCCATGTTCCGTTTAAACATCTATTTATTGCATGTATATTTCATTCACATTACAACCAGTCATAAAGTTAATTGATTGGTTTTTTTGAGGAATGTAGCAGTGAATCTTTATTGTGGTCAGAACTACCTTTACTGTTTAACCTCCAGAACCATGCTAGAATCTAGTGATTCCAGAAGGATAATTACTAGTGCCTCCACAACCTCTCTAGATACCTCTTTCAAAAACCTGAGGTGTATTCCATCTAGTCCAGGTGTGTTATCTAACTTCAGATCTTCCACCTTCTCAAGCACCTTCTCCCTAGTAATAGCAACTGCACTCATTTCTGCTCCCGAACATTCTCAAACTTCTGGCATACTGCTAGTGTCTTCCACAGTGAAGACTAATGCAAAATATTTGTTCAGTTCATCTGCCATTACTGCCTCTCCAGCATCATTTTCCAGTGGTTCAATTTCTACTCTCACCTCTCCTTCACCCTTCATATATCTGAAAAACTTTTAGTATCCTTTTTGATATTATTGGCTAGCTTACCTTCTTCATTTCCCTCCTTATGGCTTTTTTAGTTGCCTGTTGTATTTTAAAAGCTTCCCTATCATCTATCTTCCCACAAATTTTTGCTATATTATATGCCCTCTCCCTTCCTTTTATACTGTTTTTGACTTCCCTTGTCAGCAATGGTTGTGTCCTCCTGCCTTTAGAATATTACTAATTCTTTGGGATGCATCTTTCCTGCACCTTCCAAGTTGCTCCAGAAACTCCAGCCATTAATGTTCTGCTGTCATCCCTACTGGTGTTCCCTACCAATCAATTTTGGCCAGCTCCTCTCTCGTGCCTCTGTAATTCCCTTTACTTCACTGTAATATGATTTCAATTATAGCTTCTCCCTCTCAAACTGCAGGGTAAATTCTATCATATTCTGATCACTGCCTCCTAAGCACTCTAATCAATTTAGTTTATTACGCAGCACCCAATCCAGAATAGCCTTATCCCAGAGCGGGCTCAACTACAAGCTGTTCTAAAAAGTTATCCTGTAGGCATTCTAAAAATACTTTCTCTTCGGATCCAAAATCAGCATCAACAGGATTTTCCCAATCAACCTGCATATTGAAAATCTCCATAACTATTGTGACATTCCCCTTTTTGACATGCCTTTTCTGTCTCCCATTGTAATTTATAGCCCACATCCTGGTTACTGTTCGGAGGCCTGTATATAACTCCCATCAGGGTCTTTTTACTCTTAGCTCAACCTACAAGGGTTATACATCTTCTGATCCTACTTTCTACAGATATGATATAATTTTTTACCAACAGAGCTACGCCACCCCCTCTGCCTACCTGCCTGTACTTTTCATACAATGTGTATCCTTTCATGTTAAGCTCCCAACTATATTCTTCTTTCAGCCACAACCCAGTGACTGTCCACATCATAACTTCCAATCTCTAACTGCACTACAAGATCAAATAGCTGCAACATTACCTCTCAGCTCCTAAACTCAATCCCACAACTGATGAAGGCCAATGCACAGTATGCCTGCATAACCACAGAGTCAACCTGCGCAGCTGCTTTAGTACCCTAGTATCCTCCACACTGCCAGGAGTCTTACCATTAATACTATATTCTGCCATCATATTTGACCTACCAAAATGAACCACCTCACACTTCTGAGTGCATTCAAATATAACACCTTCAGAACTGTATTTATCACCTTTTTCAGTTTTGTCCCCCTGTTACACTGCAACTCATCCCACTCACAGGAATCTTTCCCTGTCATCTGTCTGTCCTTCCTGATAGGCTCACTACGCACTGCCTCCATTTGTCTACCAACTGCCCCATCCTCAGCCCTTTCACTCCAGTTCCCATTCCCCATCAAATTCATTTAAAACCTCCCCAAGAGTTCTAGTAAACCTGCCCCCAAAGATATTGGTTCCCCTGTGGTTCAGGTGTAACCCATCCCTTTTGTACAGGTCGTACCATCCCCAGAAGAGATCCCAAATGATCCAGAAATCTTCTTCTTACACCAGGACCTCAGCCACACATTTATCTGCCATATTATCCTATCCTTACCCTCTCTGGTGCATGGAACAGGCAGAAATCCAGCTAAAGTTCAACCCAAATAAGTGTGAAGTGGTTCATTTTGGTAGGTCAAATATGATGGCAGAATATAGTATTAATGGTAAGACTCTTGGCAGTGTGGAGGATCAGAGGGATCTTGGGGTCTGAGTCCATAGGACACTAAAGCAGCTGCGCAGGTTGACTCTGTGGTTATGCAGGCATACGGTGTATTGGCCTTCATCAATTGTGGGATTGAGTTTAGGAGCTGAGAGGTAATGTTGCAGCTATATAGGACGCTGGTCAGACCCTACTTGGAGTATTGTGCTCAGTTCTGGTCGCCTCACTACAGGAAGGATGTGGAAGCCATAGAAAGGGTGCAGAGGAGATTTACAAGGATGTTGCCTGGTTTGGGGAGCATGCCTTATGAGAATAGGTTGACTGAACTTTTCTCCTTGGAGCGACAGAGGATGAGAGGTGACCTGACAGAGGTGAATAAGATAAGAGGCATTGATCGTGTGGGTAGTCAGAGGCTTTTTTCCCAGGACTGAAATGGTTGCAACAAGATTGTGCAGGTTTAAAGTGTCGGGGAGTAGGTACAGAGGAGATGTTTTTTACTCAGAGAGTGGTGAGTGCATGGAATGGGCTGCTGGCAACGGTGATGGAGGTGGATACGATAGGGTCTTTTAAGAGACTTTTGGATAAATACATGGAGCTTCGAAAAATAAAGGGCTATAGGTAAGCCTAGTAATTTCTAAGGTAGGGAGACGTTCAGCACAAATTTGTGGGCCTAAGGGCCTGTATTGTGCTGTAGGTTTTCTATGTTTCTATGATTACTGTCTTGGAGGTCCTGCTGTGGACCCGATCCGAGGCATCCCTGACCCTGGCTCCTGGGAGGCAACATACCATCTGTGTGTCTCTATCACATCCACAGGATCTCATAGTATTCCACTAACTATGGAATCCCCTGTCACTATTGCAGACCTCTTCTGCCTCCTTCCCTTCTGAGCCACAGAGCCAGACTCAGTGCCAGAGACCCTGTCACTGTTGCTCTCTTCCGGTAAGTCATCTCCACCAACGGTATCCAAAATGGTATACTTATTATTCAGAGGAATGACCTCAGGGGTACTCTGTACTGACTACCTATTGCTTTTTCCTCTCCTGATAGTCAGCCCGGTACCTGCTTCCTGCAACTTCAGGATGACTACCTCCCTGTAGCTCCTATCACCTCCTCAGTTTATCATATGAGCCGAAGATCATCGAGCTGCAGCTCTAGTTCCTTAACGCGTTCTCTGAGGAGCTGCAGTTTGCTGTACCTGTTGCAGATGTGTTTATCCCAGAGGTTAGAGGTCACCCAGAGTTCCCACATCTCACACAAAGAACACAGCACAGAACCTGGAGCCATTCTCACTGATCTACAGACATATAATGAAGAATGAAGAAAAAGAAACTTACCAGATATTTAACTCGCTCTGATAAGCCAAATCATCCCCACACTAAGAATGGTCCACTCCAACAATGGCCACTCCACTTGTCCCTGCCTTATTTTTAGTTGCCCTTGCTAATGAATTGCAATTTGATTGGGCTGTGAGAAATCACCAAAAGCCCACAGACACTCCTTTTTAAATCTCACTCACGAACTTGTGAGCTGCCTCCTCTCTCACTCCTGATTCGACAGGAAATCCACTTGGTTAACTCATCACCCTGTGTCTGGAAAAGGCTCAGCACCTGATTTTCAAAGTTGATGGCATAGGATGTAAGTTCACTATATGTGAAGACAGTTGCCTGGGAAATACTGAAAGGGTACGGCAGGTTTCTGGGAGATAAGTGGATCATAAAGTGCTTGCGTGGTAACCCAAAGAATAGCATGCAGGCTTACATCAGGTGACATTTTAAAAAGCAGCTCAGCATCAGGTTTCAGTTTTCCAGTGGCAGCAACAGCTTTGAGGCTGTCAGAGGGTGAAAAGAGCACTCTTTCAGTAAGAGAAGGGCTTACTGTGATGGTCCTACAGAAATTGCTTAACAGAGTGTTCATCAGATGGTCCGGACCTTCAGCAGAGTAATGCGCTGTAAAATAGATGGCTGTATGCCACTCGGATGTCAGACACTGATATTTCCCTAACACTGAGTGCACTTCCAATAGTTGTAGCAGTTACATAACTATAATCAATGCTTTGGCAGACAAGGATTTGTTGGGAGGTACCAGGTTTCTTTCAAGTGGAGTCCTCAACAGGCATAAAGTCATCTCTTCCATTTCTGGTACTTGAAGATGTAATCATTTCAGGGAGCACACCAGTGTAATCCAAGTTCATAATGGAAATCCCTTTCCCACAGATTAATCAGTGGGTCTCGTGCAATAAGAAACTGATGCTTTCTTCCAAATCTGGAAAGTAAATTTGTGAGAAACAGGAAGAGACTGGCTGTCCTGTAAGTCCCACAACACTTAACTGATTCATTGCTCAAGGTTCTCCTGACCATCTGGAAGCACAAATTAAGGAAAGGATGGCTCCAGTATCTGCCAAGAAATCTACTTGTTGTCCACCTACAGTCAAGGGAATAACTGGCTCAGAAATCTTTACAATGGGCAGAATCATAATTTGCAAATTCTTCAGTACAGCTTGGGAAAGGAGTACTTAAAGTAAACTGAGTAGTGTGTGGTTCTGGTGGCAGCAGAGGCAGAAGCTGACTGTATTCAAAGTTGCCCTGACACTGAAGGCATTTTCGAGCCCAGCTCTCACTGACAAGACACACACTTCATGGATATCTAGCTCTTCCATCCCCGCCACTTCCACTGCCATCCACTTGTTTGTTGATGTGAATCAAAGAACTGTAAAAATCAGACATTCAGAATGGCATTGTCTAAATCTACGCTGTCAAAACAAAAATAATGCATTAATGCAAGTAATTTGAAAACTAATTTTACACTGATTCGTAAGAAGTTAATATGGTAATAATTAGCAGAAACTTGCTATTTTAGTTAAATATAAAATAGAAGTACAAGTTAAAATAACATACAAATAGTATAGGACAACTGTCACAATATTTTTAAACAATATGCACAACATTTTGTCTACATCACCCTTAGCAGGTTTAATTCTCTGATGTTGTCATTGACACTGGCTATTTTGCAAAACGCTGACAATTCATAGCTCTTCTCATCCCGCACAAGTATACATTTCCATTAACCTGGGTTGTAACTCATTTACAGCTGCAATCATTAAATTCATCGTCCGTCTCTTGTGCAACACTACGTATTTTATGTCAGTCTACAGTGTGTGAGAAACATTTTCCTGGAGCCTCTACTGGGTTAGTACAATCACACTGAAATCAAGTACACACATCCTGAAATTCTGAAACCAGTTGCTTCTTTTTGAATGCTGAGGTAGACATTATTATCCTTGACTTGCTCTTTCCGTGTCTCTCTCTTTCACTTGTTTTTCCTGTGACACTCATCTTACTGTTTCTGCATCTCACTTTGTTGTGTATTTAATATTCCAGTAGTATTTGAGTAATACTTTAAATATATTGTTTAATTAAGCATTCTTTGTGGTTTAAATAATTCATATGTAAAAGTACATGAATGGCAAACATAATTACATCACTGTGTCATATGTGCACACCTAACTAAAGAAAAATTAAGAGTACACATGTTATCTCTTGCTTCCATATTTTACATTCAATCAGCTTTTGGAGTTACAAATCATAATAGTGGTGACAAAGGAGTTTCAAACTGGACCCGAGATAACTACCTACCTGTTGAAGTGTAGTGAAACGTTCAAGTTTTAAAAAAGTGCAGCATGTATCTCTTCAGAAGAGGAGATTGATGCTTGAGATAAATTTTTTTAAAAGGCAGAAAATGGATTGACATTCACAAACAGTGAGCGCCAGGTGATAATAATCATAAATTAAACAAAAGGATGAAATGGCTGGTTACTCCAGAAAGATAGACATGTTTAATTGCACAGCAGATAACTGGATATTGTATACTGAATGAATTGAGTAGCATTTTGACCACAACTTACATTTTAAAAAAGCAGTTGAATTCAGGATAGGATCTACGAGCATTTGAAGAAGTACAGTCTACTCATGGATAGTCAATATGGCTTTGTGAAGGGAAGATTGTGCCTCACGAGCCTGATTGAGTTTTTTGAAGAGGTAACAAAAGAAATTGATGAGGGTAGGGCAGCGGATGTGGTCTACATGGACTTTAGCAAGGCATTTGACAAGGTCCCCCACCAGAGACTCATCCAGAAAGTCATGAGGCATGAGATAAATGGAACCTTAGCTGTTTGGATAAAAAATTGGCTTAAAGGAAGAAAGCAGAGGGTAGTTGTGGAAGGAAAGTACTCTGCCGAGAGGTCGGTGACTAGTGGAGTGCCACAGGGATCTGTCCTGGGACCCCTGCTATTTGTAATTTTTATAAATGACCTGGATGTAGAGGCGGAAGGATGGGTGAGTAAGTTTGTGGATGACATGAAGATTGGAGGAATTGTGGATGGAGCTGCAGGTTGTCTAAGGTAACAAGAGGATATAGACAGGCTGCAGAGTTGGGCAGAAAAATGGCAGATGGAGTTCAATCCGGACAAGTGTGAGGTGATGCATTTTGGAAGGACAAACCAGAAGACTGAGTACAGGATTAATGGTCAGTTACTTAAGAGTGTGGATGAACAAAGGGACCTTGGGGTTCAAATCCATACATCCCTCAAGGTCACTGCACAGGTTGATAGGGTAGTTAAGAAGGCCTATGGGATGCTAGGCTTCATTAACAGGGGGATTGAGTTCAAGAGTAGAGAGGTCATGTTGCAACTCTACAAATCTCTGGTGAGAAAGCACTTAGAGTATTGTGTTCAATTCTGGTCACCTCATTATAGGAAGGATGTGGAAGCTATGGAGAGGGTGCAGAGGAGATTTACCAGGATTTGCCTGGTTTGGAGAACAAGTCATATGAAGCAAGGTTAACAGAGCTGGGACTTTTCTCTTTGGAGTGTAGAAGAATGAGAAGGGACTTGATAGAGGTCTACAAGATTATGGGAGGCATGGGTAGGGTGGATTGTCAGTACCTGTTTCCCAGGACAACCAATAGCAAACTCTAGAGGACATATGTACAAAATTAAGGGAGGGAAGTTTAGGGGAGACATCAGGGGTAAGTTTTTTTACACAAATAGTTGTGAGTGCCTGGAATGACTTGCCAGGGATGGTAGTGGAGGCTAAAACATTAGGGGCATTTAAGAGCCTCTTGGACAAGCACATGGATGAAAGAAAAATGGAGGGTTATGGGATAGTGTGGGTTTAGTACTTTTTTTAAAGGATTATATGGGTCGGCACAACATGGAGGGCTGGAGGGCCTGTACTATGCTGTAGTGTTTTATGGTTCTATTGTGAAATACAGCAACCAACAAACTATAATGGGTTTGCATGTGGTAGAAACAGGAAGGCCAGCATTGTGGGGCCATGATTGACTCGGTCAATTACAACTTGATTGGAGATCCATCCAATATTTGCATGCTACATCCCTTGCAATAGAGTCAACTGAAAGTGAATTAAGAAAGGTACTGAATGATGCCAGAGCAGTGTTCAAGGATGGTATTGGAAAACTCAAACATAGCAAGGGTAAAATAGAGTTAAATGAAAATGCCATACCCAAGTTTTACAAAGCAAGCCCATCTGGTTCCTGTAGCATCTGTGAGCTACATCGCATGAAGGCTGGAGGAATTCTTTCCAAAGCTGAGTGTATCGTATGAGCAATGCCAATGGTCTGAGTAGCCAAGAAGGATGGGTCTGTCAGGATCTATAATGATTTTAGGGTCACCATCAACCCAATACTGAAAGTAGATCAATACCCTCTGCCCAGGATAGAGGATATCTTTGCAAACCCACCTGGAAAGAACCATTTCGGCAAAATGGACTTAGCCACTGAGGCCTACCTACAGATGGAGATGGAAAAGAGTCCAAAGTGTTTCCCACCATAAACAGTCATAAAGGGCTTTATCGCTATAACAGGCTTATTTTTGGAGTAGCGTCTGCACCTGCACTCTAGCAGAAAGCTATGGACCAGGAGCTACTCAGTGTTACTTGGATGACAGCATTGTTACTGGTGAGGATGACAAGCACCATCTCCAAAATCTTTCAATAGTGAGTTCAGGGAGCTCAGGTGCTAAATTAAGACTACACTTCCGGGATGGTGCTTTCAGGATTTCTACCTGTGTCACGTGTTGGTGAACTAAGAAGTAGGAAGATACAGCAGTTTAACATATGGCTTAGCAGATGGAGCAGTGGGTGGGCTTCAGATTTTTGGATCATTCTGCTTTCTTCCAGAGCAGTTGGGATCTGTAGAAATGGAACAGTTTGTACATTGTGTAGAGGTGGACCAATATCCTTGCAGGAAGATTTGCTAGTGCTGCTTGGGTTAGGGTTGGAAGCTAGAATTGCAGTGGTGTGGGAACCAGAGTGGCAGGGCAGCAATGGCATGGTTGTGGGGAAAGTAGATAGTAAGAGAAAAAGGATCTAGTACTTTCCCTGCAGATATGACAAATATTGTAACCTCTTCTTGGGCTTCCAGCAGGGTTCAGGTTTCAATTATAACCAATGTTTCACTGACAAACTCTGCCATCTTCATCAGGGATGACGGCTGGGCACGTCAAGTCCGGTGGTATTTATAACCCTGTCATCCATCCCTCTTGATTGTTTATTCCTCATCCAATCAGGTTTCCACTCTCCCAGCTTCTTTACAATCGAATTCCAGTTCTTACTTAGAGGTTTGCCTTTGTTAAAATTCTTTTTCTCTAGTTTTATTTCAATGGCTTCCATCACCAGGCAGTCCCTTAAGACATTGGCACGGCACAGCAGCTTTGTGCCATCGGTCAATCCTATCGCCATTGTGAATACAATGTTCTGCTACTGCTGATATCTCTGGGTAACCCAAACAGATACAACTCCTGTGCTCCTTGATGTGCATTTCCTGTCTGGCCGATACACACTGCTCCATATTCACAGGGAATCCTGCTGACCTGAGTCCCGGAATTTTAACAAAGATGAAGGTCTTGCTCTAAGTAAGAACTGGAATTTGATTGTAAAGAAGGATGGGAGCTGAAAGGTTGAGCATGGTGCTCTGAATTCAATGCCAGGATATTGTAGAACTTAGAGCATGAATAAGCACATGCAATTATGATAATGTAGCCATTAGTAAGGCTTGGTTGCAAGAGGGGTAGACTCATAGTTCAATGGTCGGTGATTCTATAGTTTTAGACATTATACCGTATAAGGAACATCTAGCAGCTCTTGGGCTGTATTCCCTGGAGTTCAGGAGAATGACGGGGGGGGGGGGGGGGGAATCTCTGAATGTTAAAAGTCCAGAACAGATTAGATATGGCAAAGTTATTTCTATTGGTAGGGGAGTCTAGGAAAAGAGGGCACGACTTCAGGCTTGAAGGATGTCCATTTAGAACAGAGATGTGGAGAAATTACTTTAGTCAGAGGGTGGTAAATCTGTAGAATTTGTTGCCACAAGTGGCTGTAGAGGCCAAGTCATTGGGTGCATTTGAGGCAGAGATAGATAGGTTCTTGATTAGCCAGGGCATCAAAGAGTATGGGGAGAAGGCAGGAGCGCGGGGATGACTGGAAGAATTGGATCAGCCTATGATTGAATAATGGAGCAGACTTGATGGGCTGAATGGCCTACTTATGCTTCTATATCTCATAATCTTATGGTCTTATACAGGGGGTGGTATTAAAGGTAGAGGGGTATCATTATTCATAAAAGAAAAGGTACATAAATGCTCAAAAGAACATATGAGAGTGCTCATCTATTGAGGCAATTTGGGTGGAACTGAAGAATAACAAAGGAATGATCATGTTGTTGGGACTATATTATACACCTCCCAGTGATCAGTGGAATTTAGAGGTGCAAATTTGTAGAGAGATAGCAGATAGTTGCAAGAAATATGAAGCTGTGACAGTAGGTGATCTATCTTTCCATATATTGACTGGGACTTCCATAATATAAAAGCACTGAACAGGATAGAATTTGTCAAATATGTTTAGGGAAGTTTTTTTTTAATCAATATGTAGAGGTCCCAACTAAAGCGAGTATGGTAATAGATCTCTTTTTAGGGAACAACAGAGTGCAGGTGACAGAAGTAAGTGTAGATCTAGTGATCAGAACTCCATTAATTTTAAGATTCTAAACTGAACCAAGGTGATTTTTTATGCCTAAGAAGGAATCACGTAGGCATGGATTGTTTTCTGGCAAAGAGATGCTTGGTATGTGGGAGGCCTTCGAAAGTGAAATATTGGGAGTACAGAATGTGTATGTTCCTGTTAGAATAAAAGGTAAGGCTAACAGATTTAGGCTGCCTTGGTTATTGAGGGATATTGATACCCTGGCATATCAGGTAGAGGCTGGTAGGGCCAATTGAGGTATTTCAGGAATATAAGAAATTCAAGAGAACACTACAGAGAAATTAGGAGGGCTAAAAGTGGACACAAAATTGCTGTGGTAGCCAAGGTGATTCTGAATCCCAAAGGCCTCTGTAAAGCTGTATTAAGAGCAAAATGATAGCAAGGGACAAAAGTTGTTCTCTTGAAAATCAGCATGATCATCTATGCATGGAGACAAAATAGATGGGGGAGATCTTAAATGATTTTTTGTGCCTGTATTTACTCAGGATAAAGACACAGTCAATAGGGAAACTTGTGAGGTCATGGACTGTATATGGATTACAGAAGAGGGGTTACTTGAGGTGAGTTAGGATGGATAAATACCAATGGCCTGATGAGGTGTTTACTTGGACCTGAATGAGGCTAGTGCACAAACTGCAGGAACTTATCAGAGATCAGATATCCTTCACCACCAGTGAGGTGCCAGAAGATTGGAGGATGGCTAATGCTGTTCCATTGTTTAAGAAAGGCTCTAAGAACAAGTTGGGAAATTTTAGGTCGGTGAGCCTGCTGTCAGTTGTTAGTAAATTATTTTATTGCATTACAAGGGAAATGATATACAAGTTCAGTGGATTCTGGGTAATTGGGCCCTCAGTGAATCAGGACAGCCACTTATCTGAGATAGCTCTTCAAGAACAAAAATGAATCAAGAAAGCAGCTAGCATTCCCTTTGTTCATTTGGGATGCTATGCCACTTAATTGAGACAGGAAACAGTTTCTAATTTGTGTCAGTCACGTGCACTTGTAAACAGTAAGACAATTCAGAACTACTTTGCTCTCTGCGGTTTTAAGCATTCAGGCTTGGTGATGTCAGGAATGGCCGGGAGTAAAAATGGAACTATTTCGCTACTTCAACAAGTTAGGTACTATGAAGAGTTTGAAGGTATTGATAATAAACTTGCATGTTACAATGGAAGTGAAGATTATGAGGATGCAATTGTTGATAGTGGTGTATTACAGCAGTCCATTAACTGTTCATTTACAGTCACTCAAAAGAACAAGGCAGCATAGACTGGAATCGATAACTATTAGGAACTATTAGGAATCAAAGTCTGCAAAAATGATTTGTACTAGCTGGAAAGTGGGTTGAAAAATGCCCAGTGGAAGTTAATGTAGACAAGTATGAGATGTTGGGAGGATAAACCAGGTTAAGACTTACACAGTGAACAGTAGGGAATTGAGGAGTGTGGTAGAACAGATGGATCTGGGAATACAGATCTATAATTCCTTGGAAGTGGTGGTGTCACAGGTAGATAAGGTCAGAAGGAGAGTTTTTGGTGAATTGGCCTACATAAATCAGAGCATTGAGTACAGGAGCTGGGACATTATGTTGAAGTTGTATATGACACTGGAGATGCCAAATTTGGAGTATTGTGTGAAGCTCTGGTCACCTACCTACAGGAAAGATATCAATAAGATTGAAAAGGTGCAGAGAAAATTTACATTGATTTTGCCAGGACTTGAGGACTTGAGGACCTGAGTTGCAGGGATAGGATGAATAGGTTAGGAATTCATTCCATAGAGCGCAAGAGAATGGGGGGGCATCAAACAGAGGAATACTAAATTTTGAGGAATGTAGATAGGGTGGATTCATGCAGGATCTTTCCCGTCAAGTTAGTTAACTAGAGGCCATAGGTTGAGGGTGGAAGGTAAAGTACTCAAGGTGTATGCAAGGGAAGCCACTTCACTCAGAAGGCAGTGCGACTGTGGAATGAGCTGCCAGCAGAAGTGGTAAATTGGGATTCAGATGTAACATTTAAGGCCTGTTTGGATAGGTACATGGATGAGAGGATGGAGGTACAGATAAATGAGACTAGGCAGAAAAACAGACTGGCATGAACTAGATAGACTGTGTTGTACTGCTCTATGGTTCTATGACATCCTACAATATCAGGGCTGAGATGTTGTCATGCAACATTTAGAGGCATTATTGGAAGGACACGTCTCCTAGCTCCTGAAGCTTAAACTGATAATGAAACTGATTCAAATACTTGAAAAGCTTACAAAAGGTTGAAAAAAACTAGGTAATGATAGAGATCTAGAAGATTATAAGGCTGGCAGGAAGGAGCTTAAAAATTAAATTAGGAGAGCCAGAAGGGGCCGTGAGAAAGTCTTGGCAGACAGGATTAAGGTAAACCCCAAAGCATTCTACAAGTATGTGAAGAGCAAGAGGATAAGGCGTGAGGTAATTGGACCTATCAAGTGTGACAGTGGAAAAGTGTGTATGGAACCGGAGGAGATAGCAGTGGTAATTAATGAATAGCAACACACCTAACAAAGGGTCTCGGCCTGAAATGTGCTTCTCCTTATAGATGTTGCCTGGCCTGCTGTGTTCCACCAGCATTTTGTGTGTGTTGCTTGAATTTCCAGCATCTGCAGATTTTCTCGTGTTTACTGAATGAATACTTTACTTCAGTATTCACTAAGGAAAGGTGATTGTAGGGATGACTTACAGTGGGTTGAAAAGCTTCAGCATATAGACATTATGGAAGATGATGTGCTGGAGCTTTTGGAAAGCATCAAGTTGGATAAGTCTCCGGGACCAGATAAGATATACCCCAGGCTACTGTACAAGATGAGGGAGGAGATTGCTGAGCCTCTGGCAATGATACTTGCATCATCAATGAGGATGGGAGAGGTTCCGGAGGATTGGAGGGTTGCAGATGTTGTTCCATTGTTCAAGAAAGGGAGTAGAAATAGCCCAGGAAATTATAGACCAATGAGTCTTACTTCAATGATTGGTAAGTTGATGGAGAAGATCCTGAGAGGCAGAATTTATGAACATATGGAGAGGTATAATATGATTAGAAATAATCAGCATGGCCTTGTGAAAGGCAGATCATGCCTTATGAGCCTGATTGAATTTTTTTCAGGATGTGACTAAACACATTGATGAAGGTAGAGACATAGATGATGTAGTGTCTATGGATTTTAGCAAGGCATTTGATAAGGTACCCCATGCAAGCCTTATTGAGAAAGTAAGAATGCAAGGGATCCAAGGGGACATTGCTTTGTGGATCCAGAATTGGCTTGCTTACAGATGGCAAAGAGTGGTTGTAGATGGGTCATTTTCTGCATGGAGGTCAGTGACCAGTGATGTTTCTCAGGGATCTGTTCTGGGACCCCTAATCTTTGTGATTTTTCTAAATGACCTGGATGAGGAATTGGAGGGATGGTTTAGTAAATTTGCTGATGAGACAAAAGTTGGGGATGTTGTGAATAGTGTGGAGGGCTGTCAGAGGTTACAGCGAGACATTGATAGGATGCAAAACTGGACTGAGAAGTAGCAGATGGAGTTCAACCAGAAAAGTGTGAGGTTGTTCATTTTGGTAGGTCAAATATGATGCCAGAATATAGTATTAATGGTAAGACTCTTGGCAGTGTGGAGGATCAGAGGGATCTTGGGGTCCGAGTCCATAGACACTCAGATTGACTCTGTGATTAAGAAGGCATACGGTGTATTGGCCTTCAACAACTATAGGATTGAGATCATGAGCAGATAGCTAATGTTACAGCCTTATAGGACCCTGGTTGGACCCCACTTGGAGTATTGTGTTCAGTTCTGGTCATCTCACTACAGGAAAGGTGCAGAGGAGATGTACAAGGATGTTGGCTGGATTGGGGAGCATACCAAATGAGAATAGGTTGAGTGAACTTGTCCTTTTCTCCTTGGAGTGGTGGAAGATGAGAGGTGACCTGATAGAGGTGTATTAGATGATGAGAGGCATTGATTGTGTGGATAGTCAGAGGCTTTTTCTCAGGGCTGAAATGGCTAACATGAGAAGGCACCGTTTTAAGGTGCTTGGAAGTAGATACAGAAGAGATGTCAGGGGTATGTTTTTTACGCAGAGAGTGGTGAGTGTGTGGAATGGGCTGCTGGCAACGGTGGTGGAGGCAGATATGATAGGGTCTTTTACGAGACTCCTGGATAGGTACATGGAGCTTAGAAAAATAGAGGGCTATGGGTAACCCTAGGTAATTTGTAAGTAAGTACATGTTCAGCACAGCATTGTGGATCGAAGGGCCTGTATTGTGTTGTAGGTTTTCTATGTTTCTACAGAGGAAGTCTGAAGCATCTGGATAGTCAAGCATTATCCACAAAGAGAAACAAGAACAACATTTCAGTTGAAGAACCCTTCTAGAGATCTGGAAAGTGAGCAAAGGTGCACTTTATGTTGTAGAGAAAGGAAAGGGTTGAGATGACAAAGGAAATGGCACTTGACTGCAC